>NC_056743.1:247858512-248126012 GCF_019279795.1 Protopterus annectens
CCTTTATCTGCTCTTTTTTTCAAAAAATACAGTATTTAAATTGATTTTAACTGTGTGGAAGGAATATTAGCTGAACTGGAAGTTAGTCAGTGTTTGCTGAATTTTGTTATTTGCTAGTAATTACAGGTGTGGGGTAGTCACATTCTTTGATTTCCTGTCCTTGCCTATTTAAGTGGTACAGTGTGAAATATTTTCTGCTTAAAAACCTCAGCTTTGGCCGGCTAAGAACTTGCTATATTCAACTGGACGTATAAGAGAATTTAAGTACCTTTATCTGCTCTTTTTTTAAAAAAATACAGTATTTAAATTGATTTTAACTGTGTGGAAGGAATATTAGCTGAACTGGAAGTTAGTCAGTGTTTGCTGAATTTTGTTATTTGCTAGTAATTACAGGTGTGGGGGTAGTCACATTCTTTGATTTCCTGTCCTTGCCTATTTAAGTGGTACAGTGTGAAATATTTTCTGCTTAAAAACCTCAGCTTTGGCCGGCTAAGAACTTGCTATATTCAACTGGACGTATAAGAGAATTTAAGTACCTTTATCTGCTCTTTTTTTTCAAAAAATACAGTATTTAAATTGATTTTAACTGTGTGGAAGGAATATTAGCTGAACTGGAAGTTAGTCAGTGTTTGCTGAATTTTGTTATTTGCTAGTAATTACAGGTGTGGGGGTAGTCACATTCTTTGATTTCCTGTCCTTGCCTATTTAAGTGGTACAGTGTGAAATATTTTCTGCTTAAAACCTCAGCTTTGGCCGGCTAAGAACTTGCTATATTCAACTGGACGTATAAGAGAATTTAAGTACCTTTATCTGCTCTTTTTTTCAAAAAATACAGTATTTAAATTGATTTTAACTGTGTGGAAGGAATATTAGCTGAACTGGAAGTTAGTCAGTGTTTGCTGAATTTTGTTATTTGCTAGTAATTACAGGTGTGGGGTAGTCACATTCTTTGATTTCCTGTCCTTGCCTATTTAAGTGGTACAGTGTGAAATATTTTCTGCTTAAAACCTCAGCTTTGGCCGGCTAAGAACTTGCTATATTCAACTGGACGTATAAGAGAATTTAAGTACCTTTATCTGCTCTTTTTTTTCAAAAAATACAGTATTTAAATTGATTTTAACTGTGTGGAAGGAATATTAGCTGAACTGGAAGTTAGTCAGTGTTTGCTGAATTTTGTTATTTGCTAGTAATTACAGGTGTGGGGGTAGTCACATTCTTTGATTTCCTGTCCTTGCCTATTTAAGTGGTACAGTGTGAAATATTTTCTGCTTAAAACCTCAGCTTTGGCCGGCTAAGAACTTGCTATATTCAACTGGACGTATAAGAGAATTTAAGTACCTTTATCTGCTCTTTTTTTCAAAAAAATACAGTATTTAAATTGATTTTAACTGTGTGGAAGGAATATTAGCTGAACTGGAAGTTAGTCAGTGTTTGCTGAATTTTGTTATTTGCTAGTAATTACAGGTGTGGGGTAGTCACATTCTTTGATTTCCTGTCCTTGCCTATTTAAGTGGTACAGTGTGAAATATTTTCTGCTTAAAAACCTCAGCTTTGGCCGGCTAAGAACTTGCTATATTCAACTGGACGTATAAGAGAATTTAAGTACCTTTATCTGCTCTTTTTTTTCAAAAAAATACAGTATTTAAATTGATTTTAACTGTGTGGAAGGAATATTAGCTGAACTGGAAGTTAGTCAGTGTTTGCTGAATTTTGTTATTTGCTAGTAATTACAGGTGTGGGGTAGTCACATTCTTTGATTTCCTGTCCTTGCCTATTTAAGTGGTACAGTGTGAAATATTTTCTGCTTAAAAACCTCAGCTTTGGCCGGCTAAGAACTTGCTATATTCAACTGGACGTATAAGAGAATTTAAGTACCTTTATCTGCTCTTTTTTTTCAAAAAAATACAGTATTTAAATTGATTTTAACTGTGTGGAAGGAATATTAGCTGAACTGGAAGTTAGTCAGTGTTTGCTGAATTTTGTTATTTGCTAGTAATTACAGGTGTGGGGGTAGTCACATTCTTTGATTTCCTGTCCTTGCCTATTTAAGTGGTACAGTGTGAAATATTTTCTGCTTAAAACCTCAGCTTTGGCCGGCTAAGAACTTGCTATATTCAACTGGACGTATAAGAGAATTTAAGTACCTTTATCTGCTCTTTTTTTCAAAAAATACAGTATTTAAATTGATTTTAACTGTGTGGAAGGAATATTAGCTGAACTGGAAGTTAGTCAGTGTTTGCTGAATTTTGTTATTTGCTAGTAATTACAGGTGTGGGGTAGTCACATTCTTTGATTTCCTGTCCTTGCCTATTTAAGTGGTACAGTGTGAAATATTTTCTGCTTAAAACCTCAGCTTTGGCCGGCTAAGAACTTGCTATATTCAACTGGACGTATAAGAGAATTTAAGTACCTTTATCTGCTCGTTTTTTCAAAAAATACAGTATTTAAATTGATTTTAACTGTGTGGAAGGAATATTAGCTGAACTGGAAGTTAGTCAGTGTTTGCTGAATTTTGTTATTTGCTAGTAATTACAGGTGTGGGGTAGTCACATTCTTTGATTTCCTGTCCTTGCCTATTTAAGTGGTACAGTGTGAAATATTTTCTGCTTAAAAACCTCAGCTTTGGCCGGCTAAGAACTTGCTATATTCAACTGGACGTATAAGAGAATTTAAGTACCTTTATCTGCTCTTTTTTTTCAAAAAATACAGTATTTAAATTGATTTTAACTGTGTGGAAGGAATATTAGCTGAACTGGAAGTTAGTCAGTGTTTGCTGAATTTTGTTATTTGCTAGTAATTACAGGTGTGGGGGTAGTCACATTCTTTGATTTCCTGTCCTTGCCTATTTAAGTGGTACAGTGTGAAATATTTTCTGCTTAAAACCTCAGCTTTGGCCGGCTAAGAACTTGCTATATTCAACTGGACGTATAAGAGAATTTAAGTACCTTTATCTGCTCTTTTTTTCAAAAAAATACAGTATTTAAATTGATTTTAACTGTGTGGAAGGAATATTAGCTGAACTGGAAGTTAGTCAGTGTTTGCTGAATTTTGTTATTTGCTAGTAATTACAGGTGTGGGGTAGTCACATTCTTTGATTTCCTGTCCTTGCCTATTTAAGTGGTACAGTGTGAAATATTTTCTGCTTAAAACCTCAGCTTTGGCCGGCTAAGAACTTGCTATATTCAACTGGACGTATAAGAGAATTTAAGTACCTTTATCTGCTCTTTTTTTCAAAAAATACAGTATTTAAATTGATTTTAACTGTGTGGAAGGAATATTAGCTGAACTGGAAGTTAGTCAGTGTTTGCTGAATTTTGTTATTTGCTAGTAATTACAGGTGTGGGGTAGTCACATTCTTTGATTTCCTGTCCTTGCCTATTTAAGTGGTACAGTGTGAAATATTTTCTGCTTAAAAACCTCAGCTTTGGCCGGCTAAGAACTTGCTATATTCAACTGGACGTATAAGAGAATTTAAGTACCTTTATCTGCTCTTTTTTTCAAAAAATACAGTATTTAAATTGATTTTAACTGTGTGGAAGGAATATTAGCTGAACTGGAAGTTAGTCAGTGTTTGCTGAATTTTGTTATTTGCTAGTAATTACAGGTGTGGGGTAGTCACATTCTTTGATTTCCTGTCCTTGCCTATTTAAGTGGTACAGTGTGAAATATTTTCTGCTTAAAAACCTCAGCTTTGGCCGGCTAAGAACTTGCTATATTCAACTGGACGTATAAGAGAATTTAAGTACCTTTATCTGCTCTTTTTTTCAAAAAATACAGTATTTAAATTGATTTTAACTGTGTGGAAGGAATATTAGCTGAACTGGAAGTTAGTCAGTGTTTGCTGAATTTTGTTATTTGCTAGTAATTACAGGTGTGGGGTAGTCACATTCTTTGATTTCCTGTCCTTGCCTATTTAAGTGGTACAGTGTGAAATATTTTCTGCTTAAAAACCTCAGCTTTGGCCGGCTAAGAACTTGCTATATTCAACTGGACGTATAAGAGAATTTAAGTACCTTTATCTGCTCTTTTTTTTCCAAAAAATACAGTATTTAAATTGATTTTAACTGTGTGGAAGGAATATTAGCTGAACTGGAAGTTAGTCAGTGTTTGCTGAATTTTGTTATTTGCTAGTAATTACAGGTGTGGGGTAGTCACATTCTTTGATTTCCTGTCCTTGCCTATTTAAGTGGTACAGTGTGAAATATTTTCTGCTTAAAACCTCAGCTTTGGCCGGCTAAGAACTTGCTATATTCAACTGGACGTATAAGAGAATTTAAGTACCTTTATCTGCTCTTTTTTTCAAAAAAATACAGTATTTAAATTGATTTTAACTGTGTGGAAGGAATATTAGCTGAACTGGAAGTTAGTCAGTGTTTGCTGAATTTTGTTATTTGCTAGTAATTACAGGTGTGGGGGTAGTCACATTCTTTGATTTCCTGTCCTTGCCTATTTAAGTGGTACAGTGTGAAATATTTTCTGCTTAAAACCTCAGCTTTGGCCGGCTAAGAACTTGCTATATTCAACTGGACGTATAAGAGAATTTAAGTACCTTTATCTGCTCTTTTTTTCAAAAAATACAGTATTTAAATTGATTTTAACTGTGTGGAAGGAATATTAGCTGAACTGGAAGTTAGTCAGTGTTTGCTGAATTTTGTTATTTGCTAGTAATTACAGGTGTGGGGGTAGTCACATTCTTTGATTTCCTGTCCTTGCCTATTTAAGTGGTACAGTGTGAAATATTTTCTGCTTAAAAACCTCAGCTTTGGCCGGCTAAGAACTTGCTATATTCAACTGGACGTATAAGAGAATTTAAGTACCTTTATCTGCTCTTTTTTTCAAAAAATACAGTATTTAAATTGATTTTAACTGTGTGGAAGGAATATTAGCTGAACTGGAAGTTAGTCAGTGTTTGCTGAATTTTGTTATTTGCTAGTAATTACAGGTGTGGGGTAGTCACATTCTTTGATTTCCTGTCCTTGCCTATTTAAGTGGTACAGTGTGAAATATTTTCTGCTTAAAAACCTCAGCTTTGGCCGGCTAAGAACTTGCTATATTCAACTGGACGTATAAGAGAATTTAAGTACCTTTATCTGCTCTTTTTTTTCAAAAAATACAGTATTTAAATTGATTTTAACTGTGTGGAAGGAATATTAGCTGAACTGGAAGTTAGTCAGTGTTTGCTGAATTTTGTTATTTGCTAGTAATTACAGGTGTGGGGGTAGTCACATTCTTTGATTTCCTGTCCTTGCCTATTTAAGTGGTACAGTGTGAAATATTTTCTGCTTAAAACCTCAGCTTTGGCCGGCTAAGAACTTGCTATATTCAACTGGACGTATAAGAGAATTTAAGTACCTTTATCTGCTCTTTTTTTTCAAAAAATACAGTATTTAAATTGATTTTAACTGTGTGGAAGGAATATTAGCTGAACTGGAAGTTAGTCAGTGTTTGCTGAATTTTGTTATTTGCTAGTAATTACAGGTGTGGGGTAGTCACATTCTTTGATTTCCTGTCCTTGCCTATTTAAGTGGTACAGTGTGAAATATTTTCTGCTTAAAAACCTCAGCTTTGGCCGGCTAAGAACTTGCTATATTCAACTGGACGTATAAGAGAATTTAAGTACCTTTATCTGCTCTTTTTTTTCAAAAAATACAGTATTTAAATTGATTTTAACTGTGTGGAAGGAATATTAGCTGAACTGGAAGTTAGTCAGTGTTTGCTGAATTTTGTTATTTGCTAGTAATTACAGGTGTGGGGTAGTCACATTCTTTGATTTCCTGTCCTTGCCTATTTAAGTGGTACAGTGTGAAATATTTTCTGCTTAAAAACCTCAGCTTTGGCCGGCTAAGAACTTGCTATATTCAACTGGACGTATAAGAGAATTTAAGTACCTTTATCTGCTCTTTTTTTTCAAAAAATACAGTATTTAAATTGATTTTAACTGTGTGGAAGGAATATTAGCTGAACTGGAAGTTAGTCAGTGTTTGCTGAATTTTGTTATTTGCTAGTAATTACAGGTGTGGGGGTAGTCACATTCTTTGATTTCCTGTCCTTGCCTATTTAAGTGGTACAGTGTGAAATATTTTCTGCTTAAAACCTCAGCTTTGGCCGGCTAAGAACTTGCTATATTCAACTGGACGTATAAGAGAATTTAAGTACCTTTATCTGCTCTTTTTTCAAAAAAATACAGTATTTAAATTGATTTTAACTGTGTGGAAGGAATATTAGCTGAACTGGAAGTTAGTCAGTGTTTGCTGAATTTTGTTATTTGCTAGTAATTACAGGTGTGGGGTAGTCACATTCTTTGATTTCCTGTCCTTGCCTATTTAAGTGGTACAGTGTGAAATATTTTCTGCTTAAAAACCTCAGCTTTGGCCGGCTAAGAACTTGCTATATTCAACTGGACGTATAAGAGAATTTAAGTACCTTTATCTGCTCTTTTTTTCAAAAAAATACAGTATTTAAATTGATTTTAACTGTGTGGAAGGAATATTAGCTGAACTGGAAGTTAGTCAGTGTTTGCTGAATTTTGTTATTTGCTAGTAATTACAGGTGTGGGGGTAGTCACATTCTTTGATTTCCTGTCCTTGCCTATTTAAGTGGTACAGTGTGAAATATTTTCTGCTTAAAACCTCAGCTTTGGCCGGCTAAGAACTTGCTATATTCAACTGGACGTATAAGAGAATTTAAGTACCTTTATCTGCTCTTTTTTTCAAAAAATACAGTATTTAAATTGATTTTAACTGTGTGGAAGGAATATTAGCTGAACTGGAAGTTAGTCAGTGTTTGCTGAATTTTGTTATTTGCTAGTAATTACAGGTGTGGGGTAGTCACATTCTTTGATTTCCTGTCCTTGCCTATTTAAGTGGTACAGTGTGAAATATTTTCTGCTTAAAAACCTCAGCTTTGGCCGGCTAAGAACTTGCTATATTCAACTGGACGTATAAGAGAATTTAAGTACCTTTATCTGCTCTTTTTTTCAAAAAATACAGTATTTAAATTGATTTTAACTGTGTGGAAGGAATATTAGCTGAACTGGAAGTTAGTCAGTGTTTGCTGAATTTTGTTATTTGCTAGTAATTACAGGTGTGGGGGTAGTCACATTCTTTGATTTCCTGTCCTTGCCTATTTAAGTGGTACAGTGTGAAATATTTTCTGCTTAAAAACCTCAGCTTTGGCCGGCTAAGAACTTGCTATATTCAACTGGACGTATAAGAGAATTTAAGTACCTTTATCTGCTCTTTTTTTTCAAAAAATACAGTATTTAAATTGATTTTAACTGTGTGGAAGGAATATTAGCTGAACTGGAAGTTAGTCAGTGTTTGCTGAATTTTGTTATTTGCTAGTAATTACAGGTGTGGGGGTAGTCACATTCTTTGATTTCCTGTCCTTGCCTATTTAAGTGGTACAGTGTGAAATATTTTCTGCTTAAAAACCTCAGCTTTGGCCGGCTAAGAACTTGCTATATTCAACTGGACGTATAAGAGAATTTAAGTACCTTTATCTGCTCTTTTTTTCAAAAAATACAGTATTTAAATTGATTTTAACTGTGTGGAAGGAATATTAGCTGAACTGGAAGTTAGTCAGTGTTTGCTGAATTTTGTTATTTGCTAGTAATTACAGGTGTGGGGTAGTCACATTCTTTGATTTCCTGTCCTTGCCTATTTAAGTGGTACAGTGTGAAATATTTTCTGCTTAAAACCTCAGCTTTGGCCGGCTAAGAACTTGCTATATTCAACTGGACGTATAAGAGAATTTAAGTACCTTTATCTGCTCTTTTTTTTCCAAAAAATACAGTATTTAAATTGATTTTAACTGTGTGGAAGGAATATTAGCTGAACTGGAAGTTAGTCAGTGTTTGCTGAATTTTGTTATTTGCTAGTAATTACAGGTGTGGGGTAGTCACATTCTTTGATTTCCTGTCCTTGCCTATTTAAGTGGTACAGTGTGAAATATTTTCTGCTTAAAAACCTCAGCTTTGGCCGGCTAAGAACTTGCTATATTCAACTGGACGTATAAGAGAATTTAAGTACCTTTATCTGCTCTTTTTTTCAAAAAATACAGTATTTAAATTGATTTTAACTGTGTGGAAGGAATATTAGCTGAACTGGAAGTTAGTCAGTGTTTGCTGAATTTTGTTATTTGCTAGTAATTACAGGTGTGGGGTAGTCACATTCTTTGATTTCCTGTCCTTGCCTATTTAAGTGGTACAGTGTGAAATATTTTCTGCTTAAAAACCTCAGCTTTGGCCGGCTAAGAACTTGCTATATTCAACTGGACGTATAAGAGAATTTAAGTACCTTTATCTGCTCTTTTTTTTCAAAAAAATACAGTATTTAAATTGATTTTAACTGTGTGGAAGGAATATTAGCTGAACTGGAAGTTAGTCAGTGTTTGCTGAATTTTGTTATTTGCTAGTAATTACAGGTGTGGGGTAGTCACATTCTTTGATTTCCTGTCCTTGCCTATTTAAGTGGTACAGTGTGAAATATTTTCTGCTTAAAAACCTCAGCTTTGGCCGGCTAAGAACTTGCTATATTCAACTGGACGTATAAGAGAATTTAAGTACCTTTATCTGCTCTTTTTTTTCAAAAAAATACAGTATTTAAATTGATTTTAACTGTGTGGAAGGAATATTAGCTGAACTGGAAGTTAGTCAGTGTTTGCTGAATTTTGTTATTTGCTAGTAATTACAGGTGTGGGGTAGTCACATTCTTTGATTTCCTGTCCTTGCCTATTTAAGTGGTACAGTGTGAAATATTTTCTGCTTAAAAACCTCAGCTTTGGCCGGCTAAGAACTTGCTATATTCAACTGGACGTATAAGAGAATTTAAGTACCTTTATCTGCTCTTTTTTTCAAAAAATACAGTATTTAAATTGATTTTAACTGTGTGGAAGGAATATTAGCTGAACTGGAAGTTAGTCAGTGTTTGCTGAATTTTGTTATTTGCTAGTAATTACAGGTGTGGGGTAGTCACATTCTTTGATTTCCTGTCCTTGCCTATTTAAGTGGTACAGTGTGAAATATTTTCTGCTTAAAAACCTCAGCTTTGGCCGGCTAAGAACTTGCTATATTCAACTGGACGTATAAGAGAATTTAAGTACCTTTATCTGCTCTTTTTTTCAAAAAAATACAGTATTTAAATTGATTTTAACTGTGTGGAAGGAATATTAGCTGAACTGGAAGTTAGTCAGTGTTTGCTGAATTTTGTTATTTGCTAGTAATTACAGGTGTGGGGTAGTCACATTCTTTGATTTCCTGTCCTTGCCTATTTAAGTGGTACAGTGTGAAATATTTTCTGCTTAAAACCTCAGCTTTGGCCGGCTAAGAACTTGCTATATTCAACTGGACGTATAAGAGAATTTAAGTACCTTTATCTGCTCTTTTTTTCAAAAAATACAGTATTTAAATTGATTTTAACTGTGTGGAAGGAATATTAGCTGAACTGGAAGTTAGTCAGTGTTTGCTGAATTTTGTTATTTGCTAGTAATTACAGGTGTGGGGGTAGTCACATTCTTTGATTTCCTGTCCTTGCCTATTTAAGTGGTACAGTGTGAAATATTTTCTGCTTAAAAACCTCAGCTTTGGCCGGCTAAGAACTTGCTATATTCAACTGGACGTATAAGAGAATTTAAGTACCTTTATCTGCTCTTTTTTTTCAAAAAATACAGTATTTAAATTGATTTTAACTGTGTGGAAGGAATATTAGCTGAACTGGAAGTTAGTCAGTGTTTGCTGAATTTTGTTATTTGCTAGTAATTACAGGTGTGGGGGTAGTCACATTCTTTGATTTCCTGTCCTTGCCTATTTAAGTGGTACAGTGTGAAATATTTTCTGCTTAAAAACCTCAGCTTTGGCCGGCTAAGAACTTGCTATATTCAACTGGACGTATAAGAGAATTTAAGTACCTTTATCTGCTCTTTTTTTCAAAAAATACAGTATTTAAATTGATTTTAACTGTGTGGAAGGAATATTAGCTGAACTGGAAGTTAGTCAGTGTTTGCTGAATTTTGTTATTTGCTAGTAATTACAGGTGTGGGGTAGTCACATTCTTTGATTTCCTGTCCTTGCCTATTTAAGTGGTACAGTGTGAAATATTTTCTGCTTAAAAACCTCAGCTTTGGCCGGCTAAGAACTTGCTATATTCAACTGGACGTATAAGAGAATTTAAGTACCTTTATCTGCTCTTTTTTTTCAAAAAATACAGTATTTAAATTGATTTTAACTGTGTGGAAGGAATATTAGCTGAACTGGAAGTTAGTCAGTGTTTGCTGAATTTTGTTATTTGCTAGTAATTACAGGTGTGGGGGTAGTCACATTCTTTGATTTCCTGTCCTTGCCTATTTAAGTGGTACAGTGTGAAATATTTTCTGCTTAAAAACCTCAGCTTTGGCCGGCTAAGAACTTGCTATATTCAACTGGACGTATAAGAGAATTTAAGTACCTTTATCTGCTCTTTTTTTTTCAAAAAAATACAGTATTTAAATTGATTTTAACTGTGTGGAAGGAATATTAGCTGAACTGGAAGTTAGTCAGTGTTTGCTGAATTTTGTTATTTGCTAGTAATTACAGGTGTGGGGGTAGTCACATTCTTTGATTTCCTGTCCTTGCCTATTTAAGTGGTACAGTGTGAAATATTTTCTGCTTAAAAACCTCAGCTTTGGCCGGCTAAGAACTTGCTATATTCAACTGGACGTATAAGAGAATTTAAGTACCTTTATCTGCTCTTTTTTTCAAAAAATACAGTATTTAAATTGATTTTAACTGTGTGGAAGGAATATTAGCTGAACTGGAAGTTAGTCAGTGTTTGCTGAATTTTGTTATTTGCTAGTAATTACAGGTGTGGGGTAGTCACATTCTTTGATTTCCTGTCCTTGCCTATTTAAGTGGTACAGTGTGAAATATTTTCTGCTTAAAAACCTCAGCTTTGGCCGGCTAAGAACTTGCTATATTCAACTGGACGTATAAGAGAATTTAAGTACCTTTATCTGCTCTTTTTTTTCAAAAAATACAGTATTTAAATTGATTTTAACTGTGTGGAAGGAATATTAGCTGAACTGGAAGTTAGTCAGTGTTTGCTGAATTTTGTTATTTGCTAGTAATTACAGGTGTGGGGGTAGTCACATTCTTTGATTTCCTGTCCTTGCCTATTTAAGTGGTACAGTGTGAAATATTTTCTGCTTAAAAACCTCAGCTTTGGCCGGCTAAGAACTTGCTATATTCAACTGGACGTATAAGAGAATTTAAGTACCTTTATCTGCTCTTTTTTTCAAAAAATACAGTATTTAAATTGATTTTAACTGTGTGGAAGGAATATTAGCTGAACTGGAAGTTAGTCAGTGTTTGCTGAATTTTGTTATTTGCTAGTAATTACAGGTGTGGGGTAGTCACATTCTTTGATTTCCTGTCCTTGCCTATTTAAGTGGTACAGTGTGAAATATTTTCTGCTTAAAAACCTCAGCTTTGGCCGGCTAAGAACTTGCTATATTCAACTGGACGTATAAGAGAATTTAAGTACCTTTATCTGCTCTTTTTTTCAAAAAATACAGTATTTAAATTGATTTTAACTGTGTGGAAGGAATATTAGCTGAACTGGAAGTTAGTCAGTGTTTGCTGAATTTTGTTATTTGCTAGTAATTACAGGTGTGGGGGTAGTCACATTCTTTGATTTCCTGTCCTTGCCTATTTAAGTGGTACAGTGTGAAATATTTTCTGCTTAAAAACCTCAGCTTTGGCCGGCTAAGAACTTGCTATATTCAACTGGACGTATAAGAGAATTTAAGTACCTTTATCTGCTCTTTTTTTTCAAAAAATACAGTATTTAAATTGATTTTAACTGTGTGGAAGGAATATTAGCTGAACTGGAAGTTAGTCAGTGTTTGCTGAATTTTGTTATTTGCTAGTAATTACAGGTGTGGGGGTAGTCACATTCTTTGATTTCCTGTCCTTGCCTATTTAAGTGGTACAGTGTGAAATATTTTCTGCTTAAAAACCTCAGCTTTGGCCGGCTAAGAACTTGCTATATTCAACTGGACGTATAAGAGAATTTAAGTACCTTTATCTGCTCTTTTTTTCAAAAAAATACAGTATTTAAATTGATTTTAACTGTGTGGAAGGAATATTAGCTGAACTGGAAGTTAGTCAGTGTTTGCTGAATTTTGTTATTTGCTAGTAATTACAGGTGTGGGGTAGTCACATTCTTTGATTTCCTGTCCTTGCCTATTTAAGTGGTACAGTGTGAAATATTTTCTGCTTAAAACCTCAGCTTTGGCCGGCTAAGAACTTGCTATATTCAACTGGACGTATAAGAGAATTTAAGTACCTTTATCTGCTCTTTTTTTTCAAAAAATACAGTATTTAAATTGATTTTAACTGTGTGGAAGGAATATTAGCTGAACTGGAAGTTAGTCAGTGTTTGCTGAATTTTGTTATTTGCTAGTAATTACAGGTGTGGGGTAGTCACATTCTTTGATTTCCTGTCCTTGCCTATTTAAGTGGTACAGTGTGAAATATTTTCTGCTTAAAAACCTCAGCTTTGGCCGGCTAAGAACTTGCTATATTCAACTGGACGTATAAGAGAATTTAAGTACCTTTATCTGCTCTTTTTTTCAAAAAATACAGTATTTAAATTGATTTTAACTGTGTGGAAGGAATATTAGCTGAACTGGAAGTTAGTCAGTGTTTGCTGAATTTTGTTATTTGCTAGTAATTACAGGTGTGGGGTAGTCACATTCTTTGATTTCCTGTCCTTGCCTATTTAAGTGGTACAGTGTGAAATATTTTCTGCTTAAAACCTCAGCTTTGGCCGGCTAAGAACTTGCTATATTCAACTGGACGTATAAGAGAATTTAAGTACCTTTATCTGCTCTTTTTTTTCAAAAAATACAGTATTTAAATTGATTTTAACTGTGTGGAAGGAATATTAGCTGAACTGGAAGTTAGTCAGTGTTTGCTGAATTTTGTTATTTGCTAGTAATTACAGGTGTGGGGTAGTCACATTCTTTGATTTCCTGTCCTTGCCTATTTAAGTGGTACAGTGTGAAATATTTTCTGCTTAAAACCTCAGCTTTGGCCGGCTAAGAACTTGCTATATTCAACTGGACGTATAAGAGAATTTAAGTACCTTTATCTGTTCTTTTTTTCAAAAAATACAGTATTTAAATTGATTTTAACTGTGTGGAAGGAATATTAGCTGAACTGGAAGTTAGTCAGTGTTTGCTGAATTTTGTTATTTGCTAGTAATTACAGGTGTGGGGTAGTCACATTCTTTGATTTCCTGTCCTTGCCTATTTAAGTGGTACAGTGTGAAATATTTTCTGCTTAAAAACCTCAGCTTTGGCCGGCTAAGAACTTGCTATATTCAACTGGACGTATAAGAGAATTTAAGTACCTTTATCTGCTCTTTTTTTTCAAAAAATACAGTATTTAAATTGATTTTAACTGTGTGGAAGGAATATTAGCTGAACTGGAAGTTAGTCAGTGTTTGCTGAATTTTGTTATTTGCTAGTAATTACAGGTGTGGGGTAGTCACATTCTTTGATTTCCTGTCCTTGCCTATTTAAGTGGTACAGTGTGAAATATTTTCTGCTTAAATCCTCAGCTTTGGCCGGCTAAGAACTTGCTATATTCAACTGGACGTATAAGAGAATTTAAGTACCTTTATCTGCTCTTTTTTTCAAAAAATACAGTATTTAAATTGATTTTAACTGTGTGGAAGGAATATTAGCTGAACTGGAAGTTAGTCAGTGTTTGCTGAATTTTGTTATTTGCTAGTAATTACAGGTGTGGGGGTAGTCACATTCTTTGATTTCCTGTCCTTGCCTATTTAAGTGGTACAGTGTGAAATATTTTCTGCTTAAAAACCTCAGCTTTGGCCGGCTAAGAACTTGCTATATTCAACTGGACGTATAAGAGAATTTAAGTACCTTTATCTGCTCTTTTTTTAAAAAAAAAAATACAGTATTTAAATTGATTTTAACTGTGTGGAAGGAATATTAGCTGAACTGGAAGTTAGTCAGTGTTTGCTGAATTTTGTTATTTGCTAGTAATTACAGGTGTGGGGGTAGTCACATTCTTTGATTTCCTGTCCTTGCCTATTTAAGTGGTACAGTGTGAAATATTTTCTGCTTAAAAACCTCAGCTTTGGCCGGCTAAGAACTTGCTATATTCAACTGGACGTATAAGAGAATTTAAGTACCTTTATCTGCTCTTTTTTTCAAAAAAATACAGTATTTAAATTGATTTTAACTGTGTGGAAGGAATATTAGCTGAACTGGAAGTTAGTCAGTGTTTGCTGAATTTTGTTATTTGCTAGTAATTACAGGTGTGGGGTAGTCACATTCTTTGATTTCCTGTCCTTGCCTATTTAAGTGGTACAGTGTGAAATATTTTCTGCTTAAAAACCTCAGCTTTGGCCGGCTAAGAACTTGCTATATTCAACTGGACGTATAAGAGAATTTAAGTACCTTTATCTGCTCTTTTTTTCCCCCAAAAATACAGTATTTAAATTGATTTTAACTGTGTGGAAGGAATATTAGCTGAACTGGAAGTTAGTCAGTGTTTGCTGAATTTTGTTATTTGCTAGTAATTACAGGTGTGGGGTAGTCACATTCTTTGATTTCCTGTCCTTGCCTATTTAAGTGGTACAGTGTGAAATATTTTCTGCTTAAAAACCTCAGCTTTGGCCGGCTAAGAACTTGCTATATTCAACTGGACGTATAAGAGAATTTAAGTACCTTTATCTGCTCTTTTTTTTCAAAAAAATACAGTATTTAAATTGATTTTAACTGTGTGGAAGGAATATTAGCTGAACTGGAAGTTAGTCAGTGTTTGCTGAATTTTGTTATTTGCTAGTAATTACAGGTGTGGGGTAGTCACATTCTTTGATTTCCTGTCCTTGCCTATTTAAGTGGTACAGTGTGAAATATTTTCTGCTTAAAAACCTCAGCTTTGGCCGGCTAAGAACTTGCTATATTCAACTGGACGTATAAGAGAATTTAAGTACCTTTATCTGCTCTTTTTTTTCAAAAAATACAGTATTTAAATTGATTTTAACTGTGTGGAAGGAATATTAGCTGAACTGGAAGTTAGTCAGTGTTTGCTGAATTTTGTTATTTGCTAGTAATTACAGGTGTGGGGTAGTCACATTCTTTGATTTCCTGTCCTTGCCTATTTAAGTGGTACAGTGTGAAATATTTTCTGCTTAAAAACCTCAGCTTTGGCCGGCTAAGAACTTGCTATATTCAACTGGACGTATAAGAGAATTTAAGTACCTTTATCTGCTCTTTTTTTCAAAAAATACAGTATTTAAATTGATTTTAACTGTGTGGAAGGAATATTAGCTGAACTGGAAGTTAGTCAGTGTTTGCTGAATTTTGTTATTTGCTAGTAATTACAGGTGTGGGGTAGTCACATTCTTTGATTTCCTGTCCTTGCCTATTTAAGTGGTACAGTGTGAAATATTTTCTGCTTAAAAACCTCAGCTTTGGCCGGCTAAGAACTTGCTATATTCAACTGGACGTATAAGAGAATTTAAGTACCTTTATCTGCTCTTTTTTTCAAAAAATACAGTATTTAAATTGATTTTAACTGTGTGGAAGGAATATTAGCTGAACTGGAAGTTAGTCAGTGTTTGCTGAATTTTGTTATTTGCTAGTAATTACAGGTGTGGGGTAGTCACATTCTTTGATTTCCTGTCCTTGCCTATTTAAGTGGTACAGTGTGAAATATTTTCTGCTTAAAAACCTCAGCTTTGGCCGGCTAAGAACTTGCTATATTCAACTGGACGTATAAGAGAATTTAAGTACCTTTATCTGCTCTTTTTTTCAAAAAATACAGTATTTAAATTGATTTTAACTGTGTGGAAGGAATATTAGCTGAACTGGAAGTTAGTCAGTGTTTGCTGAATTTTGTTATTTGCTAGTAATTACAGGTGTGGGGGTAGTCACATTCTTTGATTTCCTGTCCTTGCCTATTTAAGTGGTACAGTGTGAAATATTTTCTGCTTAAAAACCTCAGCTTTGGCCGGCTAAGAACTTGCTATATTCAACTGGACGTATAAGAGAATTTAAGTACCTTTATCTGCTCTTTTTTTTCAAAAAAATACAGTATTTAAATTGATTTTAACTGTGTGGAAGGAATATTAGCTGAACTGGAAGTTTTCACTCTGCTCTTCAGTTAGTCCCACCCACCCTCCCTGTTTTTGTTTTGGTGTTAATCTTAGTGGCCTTGCAACTGCCCGCCCCTCTTGTAAATTTGTGTTTGGATACTCCTTCTGGGCCCATCTCATTTGCTCACTCAACTGAGTGCAGTGAGATCATATTCTGATTTCAGGCACTCCTACTGTGTACAAAGAGAGCATCTGGGAAACAGAAAAAAAAATTAAGCTTGTTTCCTGCCTTTCCTGTTAAGTGGTATAGACTATTTGTAGGCTTCTGAGCCCCCAAGCCCTTCTGTGTTGGAGGGAAGCCTTCTAGCTTAGTTTTTTTCTTATAACTAGCCAGTTTTCTAGTTTCAGCACTCAAATCTGTTTCTTTGATCTCAGCACTTGTTCAGAAAAAAAAAAAAAAATTTCATCTGCTTTTACTGTACTTGTGTTTCTACCTACTTTTTTACTTTTGCATCATCTTAAAAGTACTCAATTGTATTTATTACTGCTTGGTGTAACTCATTCTAAGCCTTTTGGTTTAAACACTTGGGCTTCGGACCAGTTGTTTTGCACTGAGAGGGTTTGTGGTCTGCACTGTAGTGGCAGAACAGGTAGCTTACATCCTTCTAGGTTGGGAACTGCTGATTGAGGGCTCAGTGTCTGTTATTCTAAAAGTGTATTAATTCTGGTTTAAGCACTTGGGCTTTCAGGCCAGTTATTTTACATTAAGAGGGTTCGTGGTCTGCACTCTTGTGGGAGGAGAGGCTGGACTCTGCCCTTCTGAGCTGGGAATTTCTGGTTGAAGGCTTATAGTGCATGCATATCTGAACTGCTTCTTACTGAAGTTGGTGCGCCTTGTTTGCTGTGGCATAGACTGGATTCGGGCCTGCTGGATCTAGCTTTGTTTGTGTAACTTGAGCACTAATCCAGGCATTCTCTAAAGTATTCAATTGTATTTATTACTGCTTGGTAGTAACTTGATTAAAGTGTAGCTATCATTCTAAGTCTTTTGGATTAAGCACTTGGGCTTCAGACCAGTTGTTTTACATTAGGAAGGTTTGTGGCATGCACTGTGGTGGCAGGACAGGTAGCTTTCATCCTTCTAAGTTGGGAACTGCTGATTGAGAGCCCAGTGTCTGTTATTCTTAAAGTGTATTAGTTCTGGTTTAAGCACTTGGGCTTCAGGCCAGTTATTTTACATTAAGAAGGTTTGTGGTCTGCACTCTTGTGGGAGAAGAGGCTGGACTCTGCCCTTCTGAGCTGGGAATTTCTGGTTAAAGGTTTATAGTGCCTGAATATTTGAACTGTATCTTACTGAAATTGGTACACCTTGTTTGCTGTAGCATAGACTAGATCCAGGCCTGCTGAATCTAGCTTTGTTTATATGCTTGTTGTTTGTTTGCTTGTTATTTCCCTGGAACGCTAATTCCACCTAATACGTGGCTTCTCAGCGCTTCTGTGGATCACTAGTGATATCTGCATTGCTTACTGTACTTATTTCCTTGTTTCACTTGAAAGAAAGTTACTGTTTGTCATTTTTGCATTTAAGTTACCTGTAACACATTGCACTTAAGTTACCTGGCACTTGCTCACTAAAGCAATTATATAAGTCAGCACTAAAAATTAAAAGCACTACACCCTCACTCCCCACTGGCCCTGGTTTTCAATTATTAAGGAATTCCCAATATTATTCTAGCATGTCCAAAGGTCAGTTGTCAATCTCCTCTCCGGTCCAGCTGGTGAATCTGGGAATCTTGAGGCAATGTTACAACTGCCTCATGTACACAGACAACCCTCTCCTCCTCCCAACAAATTCCAACACATGTGAGAGATGCAACCATATAGCCAAACTGGAGGCTAAGCTCTCTCAACTCAGTACTGGCATAACCAGTCAGGAGGAGAAGGAAACCACACTCACTACAATTCCAGTCTCACATAGACCTACCACGACAGCAAACCAAACACATAATCACACAAAAACATACTCGGAGGCTCTAAATAAAGATCTGCCAAGCAACAGAGACCTCCAAAGCAGACACCCAAGCAGCCGCTACCCAAAACAAAACACGTGCAACACATATCTCACAAAGCCAGTGTGCCAAACAGTCACAGCCCTTAAGACTAAACAACACACCTGATACACTTGTAATAGGTGACTCTATCGTCAGGCACACTGACGTCCCGCTCACCAGGCTGAACAAGGAGAGGGTCACGGTGAGCAGCCTGTCGGGCGCTAGGATCCGCCACATAACACAAGCACTCAGGTCACTCCAAGGCAAGTACAAATATGACTCAGTCATTGTCCATGCTGGTGTGAATGACCTGAGACGTACCTCCCTGGACTACATGAAAAGAGACATAAAGGAGCTCTCTGAGCATGTAGCCCAGGCCGGTATGACCCTGACCTTGAGTAGCATCTTACCCTCACCAAGAATGATGCCACAATATGAAGACAAGATGATCAATTTCAACAATTGGCTTAAGTACTGGTGTCATTCAAAGGGGATCCAATGCCTGTCAGCTTGGGATGATATGCTCGACAAGCCACGATGCTTCGCTAGGGATGGCTTGCACCTGTCACCCCTGGGCTTTCGGATATTGGCAAAGGCTCTTGCTACCCCATAGTGCCTTTTTTAGGCAAGGCTCAAAAGACAAACCCACCTCCATAGGTATCACAAGGGATAAGAAACTAAGAGTAATGCTACTCAACGCCAGAAGTCTAAACCTCAAGATGCACGCACTCGAAACTCTCCTTAGCATGGAGAACATCGATATCTGTGCAGTAACAGAAACCTGGTTCAGGGCTCCCGAGAGCACCCCAGCACTACCAGGTTATACCTCATACCATGCTTTTCGCCCCAAAACTTGGACCGAACCACAAAAGGAGGGGAGTATCGATATTCATCAAAGATACCCACACCTCCAGGTTGGTGGCAAAGCACGAAGCATCAGAGACTATCCATGTGCAACTAACAGTGGGTAAAACTGCCTTCCAGTTTATAGCCTGCTACAGACCACCCTCCCAAACCCAGGAACCCCACTCGGCCTTCCTGAGAACACTGGAAAATATGAAGGTCTCTCCAAACACCATTATATTGGGCGACTTCAACTACCCAAACATAGACTGGGAGCATTACTCTAGCTCCAACACCCTAGCCCAAAGGTTCCTAGAATTTATAAACTCAAATGCTATGGAACAACTTGTTACCACTCCCACAAGAGGGGAAAACATACTGGACCTGATCATCACCAACATGGGGACTCTATGCTCCAGACCAGAAGTGTATCCCTCACTGGTAAGATCAGACCATAAACTAATCTCACTGGATATTCACATCCCGACCCCACCCCTGCCCAGAAAACCACAGTGAAAAACTTCTCTAAAGCAAATTTCACACTCCTCAAAACTGAGGTGGAATCCTTCAAAGCCCCGGGCCTGTGGAAAATACGGCCCAGACCGCAGAATCCTTTATAAACGCATTCTATGAACACCTTCAGGAATGCATGGATCATGCGATCCCAAATAAAACCAAGACCCAATCCTCCAAAGGCAGGCGTCCTGTCTGGTGGACCCCAGCCATAAACAAACTATACAATAGAAGGAGGAAGCTACTAAATGATAGAGCAAAATCCCAAAAAGGGAAGGCATCACTGATCAGTATTAGCAAAAACTACGGGCACACATAAAATTGTCTAAGGCCAGCTTCGAGAGAAAAATTGCACAGGACACTAAGGATAATCACAAGGCTTTCTTTAGTTATGTTAGGAACCTGGGTGGTAATTCCCAGATATGCTCAGAATTAGTCCAAAATGACAAAAATACACGAACCCACAGACATTGCCAACATCCTAGCTGACAGGTTCAGCGCAAACTTCCCTGCCCCACCAAAAGGGCAAATATCTATCCCAGCAGAGTGCTGCCCCTGACATCTCAGATGCTCAGGTAAGAGCCGCCCTCTCCAAAGCAAAAAACACAGCATCAATGGGACCAGATGGTGTCCCGGGCTGCGTCCTACATGAACTCCAAGAAGAGCTAAACCCAAACATAAAACTACTGTTCAATCTCAGCCTTACTACAGGATATGTGCCCAAAGAGTGGCGTACAGCAACAGTGGTCCCTCTCCATAAAGGTGGTGCCTCAACGGATCCTGGAAACTATCGCCCCATAAGCCTGACTAGCTTGGTCTGCAAAGCTATGGAAAGGATCATCATGGACCTCATAAATAAAGATATTGGGGACCTACAAACACTGGATCCTACCCAGTTCGGCTTTGTTAAGGGCAGATCCTGCCTCTTAAACCTGGTTGATTTCTTTGAAACAGTCACCAAGGCCATTGACGAGGGAAGGTGGTCCACACAGCCTACCTGGACCTCGCAAAAGCCTTCGATACAATACCCCACTCGGGCATTATAGATAAGCTCACCAGCTTAAATATAAACCCCTATGTCACTAGATGGATTGCAAACTGGCTCAAGGACAGAACCCACATGGTTAGAATTGCTGGAGCCATGTCAGACTCCAAACCAGTTACAAGTGGTGTCCCACAAGGCTCAGTCCTGGGACCTCTCTTGTTCGGTATATATTTCTCGGAGGTACAGGCCAACACGGAAGGACTGTGGCTGACCAAGTTCGCAGATGACTGCAAACTGGGCCATAATCGACTCTCCAGCCGACACAAGCATCCTCCAAAAGGGCCTCATAGAAACAGACAACTGGTGCCAGAGCCATGGCCTCAAGCTAAATGCCAAAAGTGTATAGTCATCCCCTTTGGCAAAAACAAAGTGCCCACAAATTACCACATAGGTGGTAATCCATTAAGTACAGAAGAAGTAATTAGGGACCTGGGGACCCAAGTTGATAGCAATCTCTCATTTGACAACCACGTGGCCAAAGTGGTTAGAAAAACATTTTATATAGCCCACCTAATCATGAAGGGATTCACATCTAGATCAGGGAGGTCATCGTGCCTCTTTACTCATCCCTCATCAGGCCCATAATTGAGTACAATGCCCCTTTTGGGATGTACCTTACCAGACACCTGCAGCAACTGGAAAGACCCCAAAAGTACCTCACCAAGAGGATCAAAGGGCTCAAACAGATGCCATATGCTGCCCGGTTAAAGAAACTCCAGCTCTACTCAGTGGCATACCGCCTGTTCAGAGCGATCTGTGCCTGACGTATAAAGCCATGTCCAACCCGGAATTAATGGACATGCTGCACCTCAGAAAATCCAAATCCCATCGAGCTACGTGCTCGAGAGACTTGAACCTCAGCACTGAAATAAATAGGACATGCTGGAGGGACAGATTCATAACCCAGAGGCTCCCTTCACTCTGGAATAAAATCCCAGTCCAGGTTAGGCAGAGTCCCTCATTGACTCTCTTCAAGAGGAATCTTGATGAGTGGATGGGAGTTCGTAGGTTTACCCGGGTATCACTTCTGTGTCACTGTTAGACAGAGGCACAGTATACTAACCTCGAAAAGGGCATAGCAAAATAAATTTAAAATGGGTGGCGAAAGCCAAACACATTCTGGCTAGGCTTATAAATGCCCTAGGGCAGATAGCCTAGTATGAACCTATGAACCTATGATCTTCAGCCAGTATTGCCTGTCTTTGTGTGATCTTAAAATTTTATCAGGCTTCCTGGGTATAGATTACGGTGAGTCAGGCTCTTGCCATGGCTTTCAGATGGCTAGATTGATGAGAAGGTTTGCCATAGGAAGCACTCAAGACATGTAATGTGTTGACCTTTAAGCCTCAAACAAGACTTCCTCATCTGTGGGGGAGTCAGTTACTCCTCTGGCACATGAGCTCCAAAACCTTGCCAAAGGTAAAATTTTCCAGGAGAGCCTGAGGTGAACCCTCTGCATAATCTAAATCCAAGTCTGAAGTAAGTAACTCCAATGAGAAGTCTACATGCTGCTTTTGCTTGTCCTCTTTCTTGGGTGGGTTGTCTGAGTCTTCAAAGGAATGTGTTGGAGCATGGGCCACCATTCTGAGGCCTAAGGCATGACTCTGATCCATGGATGAGCCTAAAAAGAGTGGTACTCCCTTACCCGATGAGAACAACCCTACAACTGCAGAGCACATGCCAATCTCTGGTCCTTGGTGGGTTAGAACTGCACCAGGGTGTGCCAGAAGCCAAAGATGGATGGCCCAAGCAGCTTTGGCCATAGTAAGTCACCCACCAGCATTTGAGGCAGTGACAGAGCCAGATGTTTACCCGAGGACTCCCTAACAATATTTTCCTTCTTGTACAAGAGGGATGCAAGAACCACAGAGCCTGACAATTGTTTCATGTTTAAGCCGGGAAGGACACCTCATAAGCATGTAGTGGAGCCTGACTGAATCAGTAAACTTTCTGACAGGAAACTAATTATTCTGATGTAAAATTTTGTAAGATATTCCCAAAAGAACATTAGCCTGCCCGCACATGCACTATCTCTACATAAAAATGTAGAAAATATGAACAAAACTAGATTTCTGCACAGCTTTCTCACAAAAACCTTACACAAGTAAAACCCTTTAGGAATATGACAGCCAATAAATATAAGACTTCTGGCATAACAATAAAACGTCCATGGAAAAAAACATAGCTTTTCTTCAGAGCATTTATGTATGGGGTTATCCCAGAAGGTCATTTATCTGCTCAGCCTTGAAAGGATCATTAGTTAACCATCCGTTCCATGAGGCCCACAGAGGCTAAGCACTTTGGTGGCATGAAAGCTCTGAAGCTTTTAATACACAAATTGCCTTCTGAAATTGTGCTATATTGCTCTGCTAAGCTAATGGCAGTATGAGCTCATGGATGGTTCCCTAAAGCGTTGAAATCTGGCCTGTATTCAAATCCTAAGCAAGGACATATCCCATATGGCTTATGCTATTGCAAAAGTAATCTCAATCATCTCTGCCAGAATTTAATCATGAAACACCACAAGAATGTTGATGAAATGTTAACAGCAGAAGACTGAAACTTTCTGAAAAGTGATGGAATTTGGAATTACTATTCTGCTTAATTTTTAATAATATATATGGCTAGCATTAATTTCTTTAAAGGAATGCATTTAGGACATGTTACTGTAAGCATAAACAATTAAACAATAACTACATTACTGCAAACAAAATAATAATTATATATATGTACACACATATAATTTTAACCAGGGCAGTACTGATCTATATGGACCCATTAAAACTGCCTTAATCTGTTAGAGAAAGCATTTATGTTTGGACAGTTCTAAAAAATGAGGATATATGAACTTCTAACTCAATAGCATTTTAGAAACTGTATGTTTCCCTTGTTGCGTTAAGTTGGACAGAATTCTCATCTAGCATTCATGCATTACCTACTTTTACTTTATGTCCGACACAGTCAAGCCCTTCTGTGTTGGAGGGAAGCCTTCTAGCTTAGATTTTTTTTTTCATATAACTAGCCAGTTTTCTAGTTTCAGCACTCAAATCTGTTTCTTTGATCTCAGCACTTGTTCAGAAAAAAAAAAAAAAAAAATTCATCTGCTTTTACTGTACTTGTGTTTCTACCTACTTTTTTTAACTTTTGCATCATCTTAAAAGTACTCAATTGTATTTATTACTGCTTGGTGTAACTCATTCTAAGCCTTTTGGTTTAAACACTTGGGCTTCGGGCCAGTTGTTTTGCACTGAGAGGGTTTGTGGTCTGCACTGTAGTGGCAGAACAGGTAGCTTACATCCTTCTAGGTTGGGAACTGCTGATTGAGCGCTCAGTGTCTGTTATTCTAAAAGTGTATTAATTCTGGTTTAAGCACTTGGGCTTTCAGGCCAGTTATTTTACATTAATAGGGTTCGTGGTCTGCACCCTTGTGGGAGGAGAGGCTGGACTCTGCCCTTCTGAGCTAGGAATTTCTGGTTAAAGGTTTATAGTGCCTGAATATTTGAACTGTATCTTACTGAAATTGGTACACCTAGTTTGCTGTAGCATAGATTAGATCCAGGCCTGCTGAATCTAGCTTTGTTTATATGCTTGTTGTTTGTTTGCTTGTTATTTCCCTGGAACGCTAATTCCATCTAATACGCAGCTTCTCAGCGCTTTTGTGGATCACTAGTGATATCTGCATTGCTTACTGTACTTATTTCCTTGTTTCACTTGAAAGAAAGTTACTGTTTGTCATTTTTGCATTTAAGTTACCTGTAACACATTGCACTTAAGTTACCTGGCACTTGCTCACTAAAGCAATTATATAAGTCAGCACTAAAAATTAAAAGCACTACACCCTCACTCCCCAGTGGCCCTGGTTTTCAATTATTAAGGAATTCCCAATATTATTCTAGCATGTCCAAAGGTCAGTTGTCAATCTCCTCTCCGGTCCAGCTGGTGAATCTGGGAATCTTGAGGCAATGTTACAACTGCCTCATGTACTCAGACAACCCTCTCCTCCTCCCAACAAATTCCAACACATGTGAGAGATGCAACCATATAGCCAAACTGGAGGCTAAGCTCTCAACTCAGTACTGGCATAACTAGTCAGGATGAGAAGGAAACCGCACTCACTACAATTCCAGTCTCACACAGACCTACCAGGACAGCAAACCAAACACATAATCACACAAAAACATACTCGGAGGCTCTAAATAAAGATCTGCCGAAGCAGCAGAGACCTCCAAAGCAGACACCCAAGCAGCCGCTACCCCAAAACAAAACACGTGCAACACATATCTCACAAAGCCAGTGTGCCAAACAGTCACAGCCCTTAAGACTAAACAACACACCTGATACACTTGTAATAGGTGACTCTATCGTCAGGCACACTGGCGGCTCACCAGGCTGAACAAGGAGAGGGTCACGGTGAGCAGCCTGTCGGGCGCTAGGATCCGCCACATAACACAAGCACTCAGGTCACTCCAAGGCAAGTACAAATATGATTCAGTCATTGCCCATGCTGGTGTGAATGACCTGAGACGTACCTCCCTGGACTACATGAAAAGAGACATAAAGGAGCTCTCTGAGCATGTAGCCCAGGCCGGTATGACCCTGACCTTGAGTAGCATCTTACCCTCACCAAGAATGATGCCACAATATGAAGACAAGATGATCAATTTCAACAACTGGCTTAAGTACTGGTGTCATTCAAAGGGGATCCAATGCCTGTCAGCTTGGGATGATATGCTTAACAAGCCACGATGCTTCACTAGGGATGGCTTGCACCTGTCACCCCTGGGCTTTCAGATATTGGCAAAGGCTCTTCCTACCCCCATAGTACCTTTTTAGGCAAGGCTCAAAAGACAAACCCACCTCCATAGGTATCACAAGGGATAAGAAACTAAGAGTAATGCTACTCAACACCAGAAGTCTAAACCTCAAGATGCACTCACTCGAAACTCTCCTTAGCATGGAGAACATCGATATCTGTGCAGTAACAGAAACCTGGTTCAGGGCTCCCGAGAGCACCCCAGCACTACCAGGTTATACCTCATACCATGCTTTTCGGCCCCAAAACTTGGACCAAACCACAAAAGGAGGGGGAGTATCGATATTCATCAAAGATACCCACACCTCCAAGTTGGTGGCAAAGCACGAAGCATCAGAGACTATCCATGTGCAACTAACAGTGGGTAAAACTGCCTTCCAGTTTATAGCCTGCTACAGACCACCCTCCCAAACCCAGGAACCCCACTCAGCCTTCCTGAGAACACTGGAAAATATGAAGGTCTCTCCAAACACCATTATATTGGGCGACTTCAACTACCCAAGCATAGACTGGGAGCATTACTCTAGCTCCAACACCCTAGCCCAAAGGTTCCTAGAATTTATAAACTCAAATGCTATGGAACAACTTGTTACCACTCCCACAAGAGGGGAAAACATACTGGACCTGATCATCACCAACATGGGGACTCTATGCTCCAAACCAGAAGTGTATCCCTCACTGGTAATATCAGACCATAAACTAATCTCACTGGATATTCACATCCCGACCCCACCCCCTGCCCAGAAAACCACAGTGAAAAACTTCTCTAAAGCAAATTTCACACTCCTCAAAACTGAGGTGGAATCCTTCAAAGCCCCCGGGCCTGTGGAAAATACGGCCCAGACCGCAGAATCCTTTATAAACGCATTCTATGAACACCTTCAGGAATGCATGGATCATGCGATCCCAAATAAAACCAAGACCCAATCCTCCAAAGGCAGACGTCCTGTCTGGTGGACCCCAACCATAAACAAACTATACAATAGAAGGAGGAAGCTACTAAATGATAGAGCAAAATCCCCAAAAGGGAAGGCATCACTGATCAGTATTAGCAAAAAACTACGGGCACACATAAAATTGTCTAAGGCCAGCTTCGAGAGAAAAATTGCACAGGACACTAAGGATAATCACAAGGCTTTCTTTAGTTATGTTAGGAACCTGGGTGGTAATTCCCAGATATGCTCAGAATTAGTCCAAAATGACAAAAATACACGAACCCACAGACATTGCCAACATCCTAGCTGACAGGTTCAGCGCAAACTCCCCACCAAAGGGCAAATATCTATCCCAGCAGAGTGCTGCCCCCCTGACATCTCAGATGCTCAGGTAAGAGCCGCCCTCTCCAATGCAAAAAACACAGCATCAATGGGACCAGATGGTGTCCCGGGCTGCGTCCTACATGAACTCCAAGAAGAGCTAAACCCAAACATAAAACTACTGTTCAGTCTCAGCCTTACTAAAGGATATGTGCCCAAAGAGTGGCGTACAGCAACAGTGGTCCCTCTCCATAAAGGTGGTGCCTCAACGGATCCTGGAAACTATCGCCCCATAAACCTAACTAGCTTGGTCTGCAAAGCTATGAAAAGGATCATCATGGACCTCATAAATAAAGATATTGGGGACCTACAAACACTGGATCCTACCCAGTTCAGCTTTGTTAAGGGCAGATCCTGCCTCTTAAACCTGGTTGATTTCTTTGAAACAGTCACCAAGGCCATTGACGAGGGGAAGGTGGTCCACACAGCCTACCTGGACCTCGCAAAAGCCTTTGATACAATACCCCACTCGGGCATTATAGATAAGCTCACCAGCTTAAATATAAACCCCTATGTCACTAGATGGATTGAAAACTGGCTCAAGGACAGAACCCACATGGTTAGAATTGCTGGAGCCATGTCAGACTCCAAACCAGTTACAAGTGGTGTCCCACAAGGCTCAGTCCTGGGACCTCTCTTGTTCGGTATATATTTCTCGGAGGTACAGGCCAACACGGAAGGACTGTGGCTGACAAAGTTCGCAGATCACTGCAAACTGGGCGCCATAATCGACTCTCCAGCCGACACAAGCATCCTCCAAAAGGGCCTCATAGAAACAGACAACTGGTGCCAGAGCCATGGCCTCAAGCTAAATGCCAAAAAGTGTATAGTCATCCCCTTTGGCAAAAACAAAGTGCCCACAAATTACCACATAGGTGGTAATCCATTAAATACAGAAGAAGTAATTAGGGACCTGGGGACCCAAGTTGATAGCAATCTCTCATTTGACAACCACATGGCCAAAGTGGTTAGAAAAACATTTTATATAGCCCACCTAATCATGAAGGGATTCACATCTAGATCAGGGAGGTCATCGTGCCTCTTTACTCATCCCTCATCAGGCCCATAATTGAGTACAATGCCCCTTTTGGGATGTACCTTACCAGACACCTGCAGCAACTGGAAAGACCCCAAAAGTACCTCACCAAGAGGATCAAAGGGCTCAAACAGATGCCATATGCTGCCCGGTTAAAGAAACTCCAGCTCTACTCAGTGGCATACCGCCTGTTCAGAGGCGATCTGTGCCTGGCGTATAAAGCCATGTCCAACCTGGAATTAATGGACATGCTGCACCTCAGAAAATCCAAATCCCATCGAGCTACGCGCTTGAGAGTCTTGAACCTCAGCACTGAAATAAATAGGACATGCTGGAGGGACAGATTCATAACCCAGAGGCTCCCTTCACTCTGGAATAAAATCCCAGTCCAGGTTAGGCAGAGTCCCTCATTGACTCTCTTCAAGAGGAATCTTGATGAATGGATGGGAGATCGTAGGTTTACCCCGGGTATCACTTCTGTGTCACTGTTAGACAGAGGCACAGTATACTAACCTCGAAAAAGGGCATACCAAAATAAATTTAAAATGGGTGGCGAAAGCCAAACACATTCTGGCTAGGCTTATAAATGCCCTAGGGCAGATAGCCTAGTATGAACCTATGAACCTATGATCTTCAGCCAGTATTGCCTGTCTTTGTGTGATCTTAAAATTTTATCAGGCTTCCTGGGTATAGATTACGGTGAGTCAGGCTCTTGCCATGGCTTTCAGATGGCTAGATTGATGAGAAGGTTTGCCATAGGAAGCACTCAAGACATGTAATGTGTTGACCTTTAAGCCTCAAACAAGACTTCCTCATCTGTGGGGGAGTCAGTTACTCCTCTGGCACATGAGCTCCAAAACCTTGCCAAAGGTAAAATTTTCCAGGAGAGCCTGAGGTGAACCCTCTGAATAATCTAAATCCAAGTCTGAAGTAAGTAACTCCAATGAGAAGTCTAGATGCTGCTTTTGCTTGTCCTCTTTCTTGGGTGGGTTGTCTGAGTCTTCAAAGGAATGTGTTGGAGCATGGGCCACCATTCTGAGGCCTAAGGCATGACTCTGATCCATGGATGAGCCTAAAAAGAGTGGTACTCCCTTACCCGATGAGAACAACCCTACAACTGCAGAGCACATGCCAATCTCTGGTCCTTGGTGGGTTAGAACTGCACCAGGGTGTGCCAGAAGCCAAAGATGGATGGCCCAAGCAGCTTTGGCCATAGTAAGTCACCCACCAGCATTTGAGGCAGTGACAGAGCCAGATGTTTACCCGAAAACTCCCTAACAATATTTTCCTTCTTGTACAAGGGGGATGCAAGAACCACAGAGCCTGACAATTGTTTCATGTTTAAGCCGGGAAGGACACCTCATAAGCATGTAGTGGAGCCTGACTGAATCAGTAAACTTTCTGACAGGAAACTAATTATTCAGATGTAAAATTTTGTAAGATATTCCCAAAAGAACATTAGCCTGCCCGCACATGCACTATCTCTACATAAAAATGTAGAAAATATGAACAAAACTAGATTTCTGCACAGCTTTCTCACAAAAACCTTACACAAGTAAAAACCCCTTTAGGAATATGACAGCCAATAAATATAAGACTTCTGGCATAACAATAAAACGTCCATGGAAAAAAACATAGCTTTTCTTCAGAGCATTTATGTATGGGGTTATCCCAGAAGGTCATTTATCTGCTCAGCCTTGAAAGGATCATTAGTTAACCATCCGTTCCATGAGGCCCACAGAGGCTAAGCACTTTGGTGGCATGAAAGCTCTGAAGCTTTTAATACACAAATTGCCTTCTGAAATTGTGCTATATTGCTCTGCTAAGCTAATGGCAGTATGAGCTCATGGATGGTTCCCTAAAGCGTTGAAATCTGGCCTGTATTCAAATCCTAAGCAAGGACATATCCCATATGGCTTATGCTATTGCAAAAGTAATCTCAATCATCTCTGCCAGAATTTAATCATGAAACACCACAAGAATGTTGATGAAATGTTAACAGCAGAAGACTGAAACTTTCTGAAAAGTGATGGAATTTGGAATTACTATTCTGCTTAATTCTTAATAATATATATGGCTAGCATTAATTTCTTTAAAGGAATGCATTTAGGACATGTTACTGTAAGCATAAACAATTAAACAATAACTACATTACTGCAAACAAAATAATAATTATATATATGTACACACATATAATTTTTAACCAGGGCGCAGTACTGATCTATATGGACCCATTAAAACTGCCTTAATCTGTTAGAGAAAGCATTTATGTTTGGACAGTTCTAAAAAATGAGGATATATGAACTTCTAACTCAATAGCATTTTAGAAACTGTATGTTTCCCTTGTTGCGTTAAGTTGGACAGAATTCTCATCTAGCATTCATGCATTACCTACTTTTACTTTATGTCCGACACAGTAAACTGCAAAGTTATAAAATGTGTTCCGTTCTGAATGATTAGTAGGCACCTCAGTCTGTGCTGTCTGCATATATGTGGAAAGCAACACTTTCCTGAGCAGTTGTTACATGTGAATTCCCTGCACTACTGTTAGTACACCACAGAAAGTGTAATTTTTGGACCTTCTTGCATTATCTATAGCTTAAATACTAACCTGTTATGTTTGCTTCGAAGCAATCTTTTAGAAGCTTGCCATTTTAAACTCATTGTGATATCCTTGCAGAGACTACAGCAAAATGTAAAGTACAGCTGGAAAATGAAAGGGTCACTGCTGTAGGCAGCTGAAACAAATTTCCTTCTTGCAGTCGTTTGTAATTCTCAAAGGTGTCAAAGGTCACTAGTCATGCCTGCTGAAAACCACTCTGACCACTTCCTGCCAACATCCTCTGAAGTAAAATGTAATGGGATCATGCTTCCAAAACATGATGCACACTGATGTGATACCATGCCAAGTCTTGAGTAACATCATGGGGTGGAAGGCAACATACAGAACATGGTGAAGTCAACAATACAATGCTGTGAACACATTATGCTATGATGGATGTATAGTTCTACAAAATGTGTCAGTTCAGTTCTGCAATCTGAATGGTTTTAAGTTATGCATTGTGAAAGGCTAATGCAAAGCCTATATACATCTTGTCCATATAGAAAAAGAACATATTCTTAGGTTCAAAAATACATGAAAATTAAACTCACATTTCTGCATTCTGCTGTCATTAGCTACTCTGGTACAAGATGCAATTCAGTGCCTATCTAAAATGAAAAGAAAAAGGTTCTTTGGCGGACCGAGTTCTTATAGTTGTTTATACAGTCCATATTAGTTTCTTAATGCTACTTAAGCCTAGGTGACTGAAGCTTAAGAACTTTATAAAATGCAAGTAAAATGTGATAATAGCAGACAATGAACAAGTAAATGACACACTAAGGTCTTTGTAATATGTACTACTTGCTGAAAAAATATATTAAACTAAAAAGTGTAAAAAAAAAATAAAAATAGACATAAAAGTTCTGGTAAGCCAGCATATTATGTGACAGTTTATCAAACTAGAATCTGAAATAATATTTCACTATGAATATAAACTTCTAAAGCAGGCGTCCAAAACTCAACAAACTGTTGCTGAGGAAAGCATGTGGCTGATTACATTAGCTGAAAGGTGGCTACCCTCCCACCTAAAAAAATATACAAAAATAAAACTAAAAATGAAGTCTGAGATTCACAGACAAACAGCACATAGATAATCTATAATTAGTGGTTATGCATTGGGTGCAGAGATTCAAAGATGATGCGTAATGCATGTCTTCTAGCTGTGAACTGCCCTATGCAGCAAACTCCTGAATATTAGCACCATGCAAACAATTAGAACTCACCTAAGAATCTCAGCCACAATGTATGTAAGTCTTACCACGTTAATTTGTGCATGTGGCAGCAAAAAAGCACTGTGTGGCAAACAGTTCCACCTGATATATTCTCTCTTATTTTTCAGTGCCACACTAACAACTCTTCAGTTTCCCAATAAATGTAAGGGCAGCAAAATCATTCTTAAAGCACATTATCAACTGATTTATTCTTAAAAACACCTCAATACAGTGAGAAACAAATATGGCTATGCGTACAAATATTCCAAGAAGGAAAGATTCAACAGTCTTACATAGTACAAGCCCCTCAGGCCCCTAACCATGTGGAAAACCTGAAGAATACAGCTTTGTATTTTAATTTTGAGTCCTGTAACTTGAGTCCCAAAATTAGGAAAAATAAACAGCACACTTGAAGGATAACAGAGAACATCAAAACTCGCTTTTCTCCCTTTAAACTGTTTTCTTGCAAGTCGTTAAGCCCCCTGTACCCAATCTCCATTACTTATATATACTAACTGGAAGATAGATGTATTTTAGAATAAGGGAAATTCTCTAAGGTACAGGGATCCTGGCCTTACCATATATAAAGTCTGTTTTTGCACTTTTAATCTTGCTGTTCCTAGACCCACAGTTATGGGTCTCAGAATTTCAAATGGTTGCCTGAAAGAACATAACCAAAGTAAGGACAATTTGTTTATTTTGTATGTATTTTTAACCAGAGTAAAGCACTGATCCACATGGACCATTTCCATGCTCAGAAAGGGTGAAGACAGTTACTGAAGAACAAAAACGTTAAAAAGATGCAAAGCAAACATAAAATACAATGCATAAGGAAGAGGCAACAGTAGTACACAATGCTGACTAGAGCTTATATCATAATGAAATTATGCACAGTGTGCATTAACAGTAGAGGCATTACATTATTTACAAGTCCAAGGAAGGTCATGAGCTAATGGACAGCCATGATTAAATAAACTGCACTTAAAGTAGCAGGGCCTGTTAAAAAGTATGGGGTGTTCTATGTGATATTACATTTTGCTTGTTCTAAGATGAATTTTTTTTAATTTATTTCCAAATATTAAGAAAGAGATTCCATTTCACTTAATTTTGTACTGTAATGATATCCCCCCCCCCCCCAAGCATGGAAAAAGTCATCTTCTAGATATTCAGCAGTGCAGATAAAATAAAATCTAGCTTAAAGGATGGTCATAATCACCATGAATTTCTTTTAAGATGGACATTAATCTAATTGCCACTGCTGCAATATGACATGACTTTCTACTTTTTTAACTGTAGCTAGGTATGGAGAAATAATCAAGTATTATGGATAAAGGATGTACAGTGTTAGAAAATGTAAAATCATTGCACATAATACTTAATTACAGTTAAATTAATGGTACACTGCACTACATTATTTTTGCTACAAACAAAATATGCATTCCAAAACTCACCCAGCAACAGTCAAATTTCCCACTTGTCCAACTAAAAGAGGACCTTTTTTATTTACCTGCAAAAAGTACTCCATTTTGCATAAAATCAGTCTCTGAAATTAGTATTAATGCTAATTCCGCCTTTATTTCATTACTCTGCAGCCAAAATAAATAAAATAAAATGCAAGCAAACTAAGGTATGTAACTTTTGTCAGGAGCTGGTCAAGTGCTAAAGTGTGGGGGAGGGAACACCTAGCAAAAGCATAACACCATTAATGGAAATAGTAAAAATACCCTACAGGAAGTGGAGGAAAACATGGAAACACACACAAGCTGCAGTCAGTGCAAAGTAACAATGATCAGCATTTGTCAATGAAATTTTTATTATAAACTACACCTTTTAAATGTACAATTTAGTACAGATAAGCTTCATAGGCAGGATTAAGAGCAGCCCACACTAACGGAGATTGGGACCCCTGCTGTAAAGAAATCTAAATACTGACATGCTTTCTCAGATGTAAAAAGCAGTGATGAATCTAGCATTAATCAATAAATCACAAACTAAAGCATAATAGAGATAAAAATTATAAACAATGCTGCATCATAAGGAAAAATCACATTAAACTTTATGTCGGAGTAGTTTGTTTAATCCGGCCTTGGTGTTACCTTTATTACTGTTTGAGAAGTTGGCTGAATTTGATTTTAGGGAACTTTGTATAAATGGCAATAATTTTAAATATGGAGTAAACCTTACTGAAACCAAACTAACCTTGCTTAAAAAACGAGCCGGTGATAAAACAATTAGAGTGATGAAACCGGATAAAGTGTGTGTGTGGGGGGGTGGTTGTGAGTCAGGAGGATTATGTTAACAGAATGACATATTTTGTCTTGTAAACTGAATTTTACAAAGAAAGGTCACTCAATTTTATTCAATTAGCAAATAAAAAATTAGATTATTGGTTAAAGGATATTTTGGATCAAGGGCAGACTGACTACACTTTGTATGATTTTTTATGTGTTAAATTCAAGGTCGTACCATTAATCTTTGGCATTCTGAAGATACTCAAAAGTGTTGTAGACCCCCCCCCCCATTGAGGCCAATTGTCAATGCTAGTTGTTCCAAGACCCACCTTTTGGCTAAATTTATTGATGTCAAGTTAAAAACATTTCTGGATAATTTTACCTACTTATGTAGGGACTCCTGGGATTTTTTGTTAAAAATCAAAAAAATGGCCTATTCGAAATCTATGGTTTTCTTAAAGGTGGATATGGTCGAGTTGTTTAATGTTATTCCTCATGATATAGGCTTGGCCTGGTTCAATGACTTTTTACTTGAATCCACTTCTTTTGACCAGGATGAAATTAACATTTTGAACCTGTTTAGGGAATTGGTTCTTAAATATAATTTTGTCTTCTTAGAGGGACAATACTTTCAGCAAAATAAGGGAGTGGCTATGGGGGCCTCTTGTGCCCCCTTGTTTGCTAATATTGTGCTCATCCAATGGGAGAAGTGTTTTTTTGTTCAATCATTTCCCCAAACCACCTTGGAAGGTGTACACCAGGTATTTGGACAATATCTTTATTGCATGGGAGGGGAAAATAGGGGAAAAAGACCTGTTTTTTGAGTATTTAAACTCCATTACCCCCTTTCTTAAGTTTACAGTCTCTTTTGATGTCAGTTCCATCAGCTACCTGGATGTAGGAATATTTAAAGATCATGTCAATCATAGTATTGGGAACACCATATATAGAAAACCTACTTACTGCAATAGTTTATTGTATTATTTAAGTAGTCACCTTGAATTTCAGAAATGCGGAATTATTAAAGGACAATATATTGGCTTGGCCAGAATGATTTCAGATGATTTTTTATTTTGTGAAGAAGGTAGGATTTTAGCTGATAAGTTTCTTGCCAGAGGATACCCCCTGGATCTTGTTAACTCGATTAGGGCAGATATAGCTCAGAGTGGAAATGAGGGGGGTATAGTCTCCTTTATCAGGACAGGATTCAACAACATGAATGAGATTTTTGTTGGGAATACCGTTTCTAGTAAGGATTACTCCATTGCTTTTGTCACTGTGTATTGTTTAGAGGACCAAAAGATTAGGGAAATGTTAAATAGAAATTGGTCCATTTTTACTTGTTTTAATGGTATTTTAAACAAAGTTGGTAACAGACCATCTCTTGTTTATCCGAAGGGTAAAACAATTAAAAACTATATGGAACACAGGAAATTTTTTACATGTAAACAAACCCAAAAGAAGCCTCGTACAACAAAATGTGGGTTCTATCCACAGTGTAAGCATGTGTCAGAGGGAAATACTGTTATCGTTAATGGCAAACATTTTAAGGCAACTTTTTTTCTGTAACTGTAAAACATCTGGAGTTGTTTATCTTGCTTTATGCCAGATGTGTGAAGGACTTTACATTGGGAAAACCCGGAGAAAATTTAGGGAACGAATATATGAGCATTCCCTAGACATCAAGAAGAAAAAGGCTAGCAATTCTTTGGCCAAACACATAATGAATAATTCTAACCATCATTTTCTTTCCTTTGGGTTAGACCAGGTTTTTAAAAACCCTGGGGGGGGGGGCAATCCTGGGAGGATAAATTGGAACAAAGGGAGTTGTCAAGGCAACCTAGGTTAAATAATGGGGTATCCCCAGGTTTAAATGCATGTATTTCTATTGGTAGCTTTGTGACACTAAAATCTTATTTAATATAAATATCTTTTGGGTTTTATTTGTGTATTAGCAGAAAAAGGTTTTGCTGTTTTTTTTAACAATTCATTATGAAATCCTGGTTACAATATCCATACCTAATTTGGTTGTTGGGTGTGTTGGGTCATGTGATTCATGAATTAGGTATTTAAACTCTTTAGTTGTGAATGTACTTTACTATGAAGAAGTCTGTATAATTAAAGATGAAAGCGCTCAGTTTTTACTATGTATTCTTGTTTTTCCTGGCTTTCTCCTCTTGTTGTTGCCTCTGTTTCAGATTTTACATTTTTTGTATAGTGTGCTTGGGGTTACTGGTTTTTGAAAAATCACACTAATCAAACAACGCAGTCACGGGGTCAGAAAATGTCACACATAAATCTTTCCTTCTACAGAGGAAGTCAGCAATATACTGATTCAAACTAAATAACAAGCAAGAGGACCATCAGGTGAACCATCAGCAGTGATATAACAGCTGAAGATGTTCACTGCAAGAGTTTATCACCTGAAGTATAGGCTTCCAAGAAACAGATACAGAACAGCTGAAAGTGTATCAAAGTAGCAAAATAAAATGTAAAATCCTACTTCAATGATATAGCCAGCAGACAAAATACTGGCAGCAATGCAATGGCAGTAAACACTGATTACAAAGAGCATCACATGAGGTATGGACTTCCATAAAAACTTCAACTGCAGCAATGTAGCAAAATAGTAATGTAGGCACTCCACTAATGACATGACAAAAGCCATTTGTGACTGTAGCTGATAAATAATGATACCATCAGGCAAAGGCAAAGAATGGACACTGAGCAAGTCTAGTAAAGAACTTACAAATGGATTTAACAAAGACAGATAATTAATAAAATGTATTAAAAATGTAAATATCAACACATAACACTAATAACAGGAGAAATATAAATAAATAAAACTTGTTGTATTGCTGGTAGCCATCCACAGCCATCTTGGAACATCCCATACTCACCATGACATATTCATGACGACCAAAATGTTTTTTTTTTCTCATGGAGCAAACTGAACTTGCTAAAAAATATGTTTTTTTTTTAACTGTCCAGGAAATCCTCAAGCTGTTAACTTATTTTCTGTGAGGCATGCTTGTTGCCTTTCAGCAATGTATAATACCACACAGCTCTTTACACTGACTCGAGTTTTCAACCACCTATTCACTCTCTAAGCTCTTCTTGTTCATGGTATCCGAGAGGGGAAAAAAGTTACAGTTTTATGACCAAAACCAACAAACATATCAAGACATTTTTGTTTTTACTTACACTGGAACATTATCCTGAGAAGGGTTCTGTAGTTCAGAAACTATGCCTTTGTTTATAATGTAATACAAATTAACAATTATTTGATATATTATTTTGTTTAACGGTGGATTTTTTCTGAAACTTAAATGCATATGAAGCTAGTTTTAATCAGTCTCTGCCATCCAAAGTCAGTAAAACACTCACAAACAGGCTTTCCACTCGTATATTATCAGTATCAAAAATGCTTAAAACTGATTGAAATTGAAGCTTTACCTGAGTATGTGTGTGTGTGTGTGTGTGTGTGTGTGTGTGTGTGTGTGTGTGTGTGTGTGGTTACCACTTATGACAGAATATACTTTTTAATTATTTTTGCATGATTTGTCTCCCCAATGCCTGCTGACCAACAGCTTTCTATGATCAATCAGCCCATTTGTTCATCAGCTGATAGACTGCCAAGAAGGCCATCATTCATATAGCCATTAGGCAGTGCCAAGGAGGCCATTATTCATATAGCCATTAGGGAGTTTTCTTTTAAGTCCAATTCCCACCCTAGGTAGTTGATGTAAATACCCACACAAATGCAAGGGCCTACTATGCCTTCTCCTGCATGTGAGTGCTCCCACCCACAAGTTAACAAGGGCTGCTACCACCAGCTTGGTAAGTAAAGCCCATTTTCTGGTTATGACTGATTTGCATGCAAGCCTTTGCTTGCATGTAAATAAACACATCTGGACTAACAGTCCCTCCCTCCCACTCCCAAAGTATGTGAGCTACCATTCGCTGCTCACTTCTACCCTCCCCTGCCTGTCTCTTCTAGCACCTGCACCACTAAATGAACATTGGCCATCTGGGCTGGAGTCATGGCTTTCTCTCCCTCTATGCCACAGAACAGGAACACACACACATATATATATATATATATATATATTTTTTTTTTGTGAGTCCCTCTCCCCAGCCTATCCCCCCAGTACAAAAAAATAAATAAATAAAAATCAGTATCACAGTCATTCTGAAGTTCTTTACTACATGAGGTCAGTGCATTGTAGTGTACTTACTTTGAAATCTGGCATCCTGGAATATCTGTTGAACAGTTTTACACTAGTTAGAAATGAAGCTGCCAGGAGTTTATTCAGGGATAAAAACAGTATCATCCACAATTTGCGAAATGTCTTATTTATGGGATGTATGGATTCTTTCTGTACAATCCAGACTCATTGTAACAGGTATTGTACAAAAAATGTACAGGAAGCACTCTGGATGCATGTGCAATATTACTACCATGGTATCACCCGCTGAAGAAATAAGACAGCATGACACTGAGCATGCACGTTAGCCTTATTAGTGTAGTTACTACTTTATATCTTTCTCCATCTTTCCTCTTAAGCTATCTCTTACACACATTAAATAAATTAAGATTAACTATACTAGATTAGTCTAGGATTGCCAAAATAAATACACATTTGCACGTCAACATTTATTATATACACAACTGTAGATATACATATGTGCATGTGTGTGTATGTATGTATATATATATATATATATATATATATATATATATATATATATATATACACATATATATATGCATATATATATATATATATATATACATATATATGCATGCACATATAAATATTATATATACAGTGGTATTTTAATCAGCAGACACACCAAAACGTCATTGAAAATAATGGATTTATTAAAGAAACATAAAACAAGCTGATTTTGTTAAGGAACAGAACCAAATGTTGTAGGGCAGGTAAGGTAATTTAATACTTTTTTCAATAAAGCTAACAATTCACTGTATTAACAAAAGTTCAGTCTATTAACAACTTTTAATCACAATGGTCATTTCAGGTTCAAAACACAAATGTCAGAGCTGACAGTCTCAAGTACACCTTTGGATTAAGAAATGCTCAGGAAATACAAATCTTTACCAATAGTTCTCAAATTAAACAATTTAAAGTGTCTATCATTCTCTACTGGCAAGAAAGAAAGCATTTTACTAACAACCCACTGGTTAGGCAAATCAAACTCTCAGTCACCTGGACTTCAACTAGCAGTTAAAATTTCCTAAACAGGCTCCTGCTCTGGAGCTAACTGCTCTGGCTTCAATTTGTCTCTCCTTTTGCAAATGTATTTTAGACTCCACTGTATTTGCAGTCCAGCAATGCCTGCTATTTTAAATCTGTCCAGGCATTAAAAAGGGATAAGAGGAACAACTGAAATTAATTATCTGGAATGCATATATGTATATACATTAAATGGTCAAGTCAATATTTCCTTGCTTGCTTGCTGAGCATTTTCTCAACCATGTACCACACTTACTTCCCCTTTTAATGTTGAATCAGTAAAAAATCCCTTTTTATGCCTACTTTCTGTGTCTTTCAGGAATCCTACCAGAGGGACCAGCATTCCATGCTCCTATGTTAAAATAAATACATAAAAATATGTAGGAGTAAGTGGTAAATAATTTTATTACAGTTTAAACAAATCATTACTTTTCAGATAAGTGATTTTATTGTATTAAATGTCTTCATCAGATAAGTATCCAGAATGACCTAAAAATTAATAAAAATGTATAATGTGTGTGTGTGTGTGTGTGTGTGTGTGTGTGTGTGTGTGTGTGTGTGTGTGTGTGTGTAGAGGGGGGGGTCTATATCACATCATCGAATCACTAACAAACGAAAGATCTTTGTCAAACACTTATTCAGCGAACAAACTAATCACTGAACTAAGTTTTCAGTGACAACTTTCCTAGGGCAAACTGATGGTTGTCAGCCCTAGCGACCATAAAAAAAACAAAAAACGTAACACCTACATAAGTAGGTGGCTACGCTCCACACACTCCCCAATGTGGAGGGGGGCTGTGCCCCCCACACCCCTTCCAACTAAATATACCAACTCCGAGATTGCATTACAATGGGGAAAAGGGCAAATTCCAGATGTTGGCCAACCATCGTTTTGCCCATGGAAACTTTTTGCTGAAAACTTAGTTCGATGATTAGTATATTCGCTGAACTGGTGTTCAATGAAGAAGCGTTCACTTATTATTGATTAGACGATATGATATAGACCCATACATATATACATATATATATATATATATATATATATATATATATATATACACACACACACACACCCACACACACACGTGCGCGCTCACATTTATATATTTATTGCATATAGATTTATCATTGTAATCTTGAACCACACAATCCTGAAAATCAAAATCCATAGACCATAATACTGAAAGACCTAAACAATAAAATCAAACTCCTGGGCTTGCCCCCCCCCCCCTCATGACCCATGTTAATACTTTGCCCTGGGTTCACACTGGTATAGGGAGTTAAGTATTCAAAATTTTTAGACATCGTAGTCTTAAGAGTTTTGGTCTTTCAAAACTATGGTCTCAGGATTTTGGTATTCAACACTATGTGGTTCAAGATGATGAAAGCAAACCACATAGGTATCCATATATATCATCATCAGCAACAGCAGCAGCCTCCTTTTTCCCATTTTGTACTTGGGGTCAGTGTTTTGTGTTAACTATTGCCCTCTCTCATGTCTTCTTCAACACTCATGCCTGACTGTTGTAGATCTTCTCTCACACAATCCATCCACCCCATTGCTGGATGTCCTCATTTCCTCTTACCTTCTTCCTGTATATTCCAAATCTTCTTCACCTGATTGTCTTCTGCTTTTCTGCACGCATGTTGGAACCACTGTAATCTGTTCTCTTTTATCTTTTCTGCAATTGGAGCTATTTTGGCTTCTGCTCTTATGTCCCCATTTCTTCATCTGTCCCACAGTGTGCATCCTACCACCCTTCTCAGGCACTTCATTTCCAACAACTCCAGCTTTCTTATCTGCTCTGTCTTTACTGCCCAGGTTTCTGTACCATACAGTAGTACTGGTCGCACCACTGTCTTGTACACCATACTTTTCATCTTCTTTGGCATTCTTCTGTCATAAACTACACCTGAGACTCTACGCCAGTAGGCTGCAGCCCCTCTGATTCTAGTTGTGACTTCTTCACTCAGGCTTCCCTTCTCCTCAACCACCACTCCCAGATACTTGAAGGGTCTGTTCCACTATCTTCCCTTCTATCTCAATTCTCACTTTCTTCTGATTTCCTCAGTTTGTTGCCATTACCACTGTCTCGTCTGTGCTTAGTTTCATCCCATTTGCCTTCAGTTTTGCATTCCATTCCAATATCATTTGCTGAAGTTCTTGTTCAGAGTCTGCCTGTAATGCCACATCATCCACATACAGCAACTTTGTTGATCAGACTCCTCCCACCTGTTCACTAATGTAGTCCATCACAAATATGTACAGCAGTTGGCTCAGAGCTAGGAGCTCTTCTGTGAGGCCAAACACTGTTCGTACTTGATTCATTGTGTCCTTGTACATTGCTTGCATTAATTCTACCAATGTTTCTGGGGCTTTGAACCACTGCAGTATTGCCAAAATCAGCTTTCTAGGGACCTTCTCATATGCTTTCTCTAAGTCTAGGAATGTCCACTTAGGCTCCTTCCTCATCTCTAGCTTCTTCTTAATTATCTGTCTCAATGCAAATATCAGGTCAGTTGTGCTGCATCCAGACTTGAATTGAACTGCTTATTTCCCATCTTACTTTCTACTACTTTGTGTATTCGTCTATCAATGGCCCTCTCCAGCACTTTCATGCAATGTGATAGGAGCTTGATGCCTCTGTACTGCCCACAGTTGTGGATGTGTGTGTGCACATGCATATTTGTGCTAAACATGCTAAAATGAAACTCTTCCAAGTGAATCTGGGGGTGAGTTTTGGGTCCTGCAAGGTGAAGCAAGTTTATCTACACATCTACAGTACTAAAAGTGGTTGATGTAGACGCACCCGGAGTTGGTATATTTAGTTATGGTGGGTGTGGGGCGCAAAGCCCCCCAAATTAGTGGGGTGGTGGTGGGGAAGCCCCCCACTTCGTAGGGTCTGACATTTTGTTTGGTATTTGGTTGGCCAAAAAATTTGCTGAAGTGGTTGTTTGGAGATTTGGGAGTTCGCTGTTGATGTGGTGACGAAAAGGTGTTAGATGAAAACGTCTTTCGACAATGGAATATAGACTCTCTCTCTCTCTCTCTCTCTCTATATATATATATATATATATATATATATATGTAAACACACACACACGTCTCTTTTGCTGACACACTTTGGTTGATAAAACGGGTAAACAACAGGTGTGCAAAATTGACTCAATCTCCAGAGTTGGGGAATATCCCCTTCCTTTGGTATTGTGTGATCTCAGAGTTAGTCTGTATAATTAGTAGGGGGTATGGGGGGGCTTGCTTCCCTGCAAAAAACAGTAGATTCATAGGTTCATAGGTTCATACTAGGCTATCTGCCCAAGGGCATTTATAAGCCTTACATCTCCCATCCATTGGTCAAGATTCTCTCTTGAACAAGGCCAGAGGTGCTCTGCTCTGGGTGATGAATCTGTCCCTCCAGCACATTCTATTTATAACCGTGTCAAGTTGATTTTGTGATGGTGAAGCAATCTCATCAAATCTGGGTTTGATATGGCCTTATATGTCAGGCACAGGTCACCTCTGAGCAAGCGTATGAGACTGAATAAAGCTGGAGTTCTTTCAGTCAGGCACATACATATTTTTTTTGACCTTTATCCTTTTTGGTGAGGAACTTTTGGGGGCCTTTCAAGCTGCATCAGGTGTCTGGTCAGCTACTGTCAACTTGACCCAGATCCCTGATGACTTTCTGTGCTCAGTCAGTTGTCACCTATATATGGTAGCTAGGGGTAACCTTGTTTCGGCCATGGCTCTGGCACAGTTATCCGTTTCTGTGAGGCCTTCTGGAGGATATCTGTGTCAGATGTATAACCCTCCTGTGTTTGCTTGTCTGTACAAAGTAAAAGTAGATCAAAGAAGGAAGTGGACAGGACTGTGGGACACCACTTGTGACAGGCTTTGAGTCTGACATGGCTCTCCAGCAACTCTGACCCTGTGGGTTCTGTCGCTAGCAGTTTTTGCAACCCATCTTGTGATGTATGGGTTTACATTCAAGCTGATGAGTTTTCATCAATGGCCTTGGTGACTGTCTTATGAGTTCCATTATGATCCTCTCCATGGCTTTGCAGAGATCCTGAGGTGAGGCTATATTAAACTGCTGTCCTAACTGTGGGTTTAATACACCATCCGGTCCCATGGATGCTGTGTTTTTTGCCTTAGTGAGGGCAGTCTCTCACTGGCGTTTGGAGATGTTGGGGGCTACAATCCTCTGGAATAGATATCTCGGCCTTATGATTGTCTTTAGTCCTTGGCGATTTTTCTCAAAAAATTTTTGCTTGGATGATTTTTGAGAGCTCTTAGTTTTTTACTTATAATGATCAAAGGTGTCTTACCTTTCAAATTTTGTACAGAGTCTTAGTTTTTTTTTGATTGCCTGATCCATCCATGCAGTCCTGTAGGTGCTGGTAGAAGGCATTTGTAAGTGATTCAGCGGTTTGAGTAATGTTTACCACTGGCTCAAAGAGTACAGATTTGCAAGGTCCACAATTGTGCCTCAGATCATGCACATTAATGTATCAATGTTTTTTTTTCAATCTTTTTGTAAGTTATACTTACCAGTGATGTGGCCTTAGCCGTTAACTCACTGACTTCCAAAATCTGGATCAAAGACTGTCACCTACCCATATGCTCAGCTGAGCCTTGAACATATCTGTACTCTTTGACTCCCTGATTTCTTTGGGAACAACATTCCAAATCCTTGGCATGATCTGAGTAATAAATCTGGTTCTCAATACTGATTTATTCATGTAAATTGTGAAATTCAAGTTGGAATATTTATGAGCAATAAAACTGCATCTTAATTCAAGATTAAGCAATGCTTGTTTTATTTCATTCTTATATGTGTTCTATGCTAGTATTAGTTTCCCCTGTAGTATCTATCATGACTTACATAAATTTGAAGCCTTTTACATCTTTCCATATGACTCAAAATTTTCATTGCAGAAATACTTACAGTAAATCTCCTTTGGACTTGTTCTTATTTATTTAAGAGTCATATATATATATACATATATATATATATATATATATATATATATATACATATATATATAAACCAGACTATTAAATATGAAGAAAAGACCTTATATGCGAAAATGACTTCGTAACTTTCAAAAAATAAAAAAGAGAAACGACACTGAGGCGAAACTGTCAGTGCTGTTTCTCTTTTTTATTTTTTGAAAGTTACGAAGTCATTTTCGCATATATATATATATATATATATATATATATATATATATATATATATATATATATATATGTGTGTGTGTGTATATATATATATATATATATATATATATATATATATATATATATATATATAAACACACACACACACACACACACACACACAAATAAATTATTATATTCTAGCAAATGTCTAATATACATTTTCTATAATTCAGTAATTTCCTTTGGATTACATAGTGAAATATTCTTCAGCAAATGTCCCGTTTGCCTTATAGCTTAACTTTTAATGATGCACAAATGTTTTTCAAACAACCATTTATTTGTTATGGTAATACCCAAATGAAGTATTTCATCAGCTACCAACAAAGCTATTTCATGAAAACTAATGGCTGCCTAGGTACAGTTTACCAAAATACGTAACATGACACTTACTATTGTTATATTTTAAGTAATTTTCTTTTGCCAATCTAGTAACGATATCCATATAGCCATTTATATGTACATAATCATTGTATGATGTTGCCAATAAAAACAACTTTGTAGTTGTCAGTGAATTTATTCATCCAACAATTAGTATCTGTTTAAGTTGACATGGGCAAGTTAAACAAAAACGGCCCCAGTATCAACCCTGCGGAAGTCCAAAGTTTGAAGAAACACTATCAGGATGGATACATTGACCAGGACCTGTTTGGGTCCTTCCAGATTAATGTTCTTAGTGGTGCTCTTCTGAAGTTTAGAGTAACTTCAGTAGATCTGTATATGTATACACACACACACACACATATATATATATATATATATATATATGTATATATATATATATATATATATATATATATATATATATGTATATATATATATATATATATATATATATATATATATATATATATATATATATATATATATATATATATATATATATATATATATATATATATATATATATATATATATATATATATATATATATATATATATATATATATATATATATATATATATATATATATATATATATATATATATATATATATATATATATATATATATACGTATATATATATATATATATATACACACACACACACACACACACACACACACACACACACACACACACACATATGGGTCTACTTCACATGACCTAAATTTCATTTGACTGAAATTCATTTGACTGAGACCAAAACACTGAAAGTTCAAAAGACTGAAAGCTCATTTGACTGAAACTCATAACACTGACACATTAAAGTAAAAGGTATATGCCCTTTTCTTCACTGTAGTGCGATCCTGCAGTTAGTATATATAGTCAGGGGGTGTTTGGGAGCACAGCCCCCACACAGTTTAAGTAAATATTGTTTTCTGCAAAGAGTTATTCATTGCAGTTATAAATATCCATGTGTATGGTTTAAAATGTATAAAGTATGTGGGGGCTGTGCCCCCCACACCTCCAACTATATATACTAACTCCAGGATCGCACTACAGTGGGGAAAAGGGCATACACCTTTTACTTTAATGTGTCAGTGTTATGTTAGGTCATATGAAGTAGACCCATATACATATATATATATATATATATATATATATATATATATATATATATGTATATATATGGGTCTACTTCCCTTCACCAAAATCCCTGAAGAAATGTATTTCTTTCTTTTCTGAAAACATGTCAAGCAGAGGTCTTTATTTTGCCACTGACGAAATGTCACTGAAGAAAATGTCCAAAAGTAGACCAGAGAAACTCCGTACTACTGTATCTGTTATACTTTATTTGTCTCAAAACAAATTCATGCCAAGCAGTTAATTCTGTCAGAGCTATTTCAATTCTATTATAACACAGCTAGACAGATGAATAGACTAAGGTACACTTAGTCTAAAAAGTCACCACTAAGTGAAACATACTGTCCAGTTTATATACTCTTTTCAACCAATGTTACTTTTAATGTCCTTGTGACTTGTTCTTGTGGTTTCTGTCTGTGTCATGAAAAAGTCCATGGTTATTTCATGCACTTTTTTGTCCTCGCTGTATCTGACGACTTTACAAAAGTCTCTCCATGTCATCTTTACGTCACTTGACCTGTCTGCATTTATTTATTTCTTCATCTGAAAGCCAAGAAAGTCAACTTCCTTTTTTTCTATAACAGGATGCATTTACAGTAATGCCCACAGCTATATGTTATTAATATCTAAGCTGAACATGACTGTTCTTGCAAAGCAAGCATATTATTTTGAAAACTGTTGTTTGGCCTTGCACATTTCCTTTCACTGTACACACTTTATATTCGGGAAAAAGCATTTTAATTTACACAATATCTATCAATCCCATTTCACTGAAATTAATTTCACTGAGACCAAATCACCTAAAGTTCACAACACTGAAAACTTCATTTCACTGAATCTCATTTCACCGACAGCTTACAATGTTACATTTCACAAAACTAAATGGGAAACCAAAGACAAACTCACAAAAGTAAAGCCTACCGCCTTCCACAACTTTAAAACTACTTATTTATCCTCATAACAGAAACCAGACAATAGAAAAACCAAACTAAGTGGGGGGGGGGTACACCCTCACACCCCCTTAACTATATACACTAACTCCAGGTCACACTACAGTGGGGATGAGAGCATATATCATTTACTTGCCTCACAGTACTCTACACACTGCCACATTAAGTCTATAGCTTACAATTCAGTGAAATGAGATTCAGTGAAATTAATTTTCAGTAATTTGAACTTTAGATTTGGTCTCAGTGAAATGAATGTCAGTGAAAGGGGATTTCGGTGAAGTGAAGTAGCCCCATATATATATATATATATATATACATATATATATATATATATATATATATATATATATATATATATATATATATATATATATACATACACACACACACACACACACACACACACACACACACACACACACACACACACACACACATATATTAGAAGCGTTTATATCAGATATGAAAGAAAACATTGGTTTTTTGAATCTTATTATATCAGACTGTGGTTTTTCTGTTTCATTTCTTGATACTAAAATCAGCATTTTACCATCTAAAATAGTATGTTCTACCATTTATAGAAAGGATACTTATAAGAACAATCTGCTTGATTTTTCCAGCTCCCATCCGTTTTTCATGAAGAAAAACCTTGTCAGAAGTCAGTCTATACGTATTTCTAGAATCATTAGTCATGACCAAGATTTTCATACTAATGCTATGCTGTTAAAAAAGATGTTTCTAAGAAGAAATTACCCTGAGTGGTGAATTGATTCTATTTATACTGAAGTAGCATCTGAGAGATATACAAAACATTTTCCTATTCTACTATATGGATTCAAACCTATGTCTACTAAACCTGATACTTCCAACAGATCTCTTAGTTTCCCGCTACCCATCTCTAGGGACATGCTTCATATCAGAAACATTATTTCTAATAACTGGGACCTGTTAACTGAATCTCAGCACATGACCACAGCTATTGGCACCTCACCTTGTTTTTCTTTTAAAAGAACTAGAACCATCAGAATGTATCTTGAAAATAGAGATTCTCCTTTTTTGATCAATAGCACAACTACATCTAATGTACTACTAGGAATGCATTCTTGCATGAAATGTGTAGTTTGCCCTTATATTTTATCAGGAACCCATTACACTTTTCCCCACTGTAACTATACTATTAGATATTCCAAACATTTTTTCTGTCACTCAACCGCAGTAGTTTATGCTGGTATATGTGAAACTTATTCTGCTTTTTATATTGTAAAAACAGCTAGGAAGCCATCAGACAGGATTAAGGAACACTTAGGAGCAATTAGATCTAATAATATGAACAATGCCCTAGCTAAACATAGCATTGCCTGCACTTCTTTTAAGAAATTTTATTTTATTATTCTTGAACAAGTAGAATGTTTTTTTGGTGATTGGGAATGTTACCTAGAACTAAGAGAACTTAAGTGGCAGTTGCTTTTGAATTCAGAAGCATTCCCTGGCTTGAATGAAAGTGTCAACATCAAATGTGCTTTAAGATGGAACTCTTAGGAGTGGTGTACTTTACCATTATGAATATGCATTCCATGTACATATATACATATTCATATTAGTTTCACACTTTATACTATTTCAATGGTACTGTTTGAATGTTATATTGATATTTCATTGGTCTCTGTACTAACGTTTTGATTTAATTCATTGGTTACTGTACTTACATGTGATTTACTCTGAATTACACTGTATGTGTTTGAAAATTTGGTTATTCTGAAGAAGCTCTTTCATCTAATAAGAGCGAAAGCTTAATTGAACTGTTTGGTGCCTGCGAGTTTTATTTACTTTATTATTTTAGTGTTTTAAATAGAAGAAGTTTTATTTATATATATATATATATATATATATATATATATATATATATACGTATGTATGTATTTTCAGATATAGATACACACACATTCATAGTATGAATGGTAGTTCAAAAGTCATGTTTGGTAGATACCATCATAACCAGTAAGTCTGTCATATCAATAAGTATAATGTTATAATCAGGATGTTTAGGAGAGTCACAAGCATGCAAAATATAACATTCAGAAGAGTACTGCAATCAGGAATGGTTTCCCTGGTTTATTTTACTTCTCGGGGAATTTCTCAGAAAGATTAAGTAATCTCATTGGCAACTCACAATTTTGGAATTAAATCAGTCCTACCTTGTAAAAGTACCTTTAATTATGTCTCAACAAGCATCCGTCACTGATCTCAGCTATGTAAGATCAGGGAGTATCTGCTGGTTTCACAACAACATCTTGTTGCTTTGTGTGTCATTTGGGTTTCATACCTTCACTATTCCAAGAAGAATAAGTGAGGATAATATTTTGGCTGTCTTGTAGCAGTAACACTTAAGATGTGTTTGTGTGCTTTTTGCCCAACTATTTTGACATCTGTTACATCCTCTGGTTGTACCAGCACCAAATAAATGGGTAGTTTGACCTCAGTCTTCTCATCTTCTACGGCTGCAGAAATGGTAACCTAACAGGATGTAGTGGCATCTTTGTGATTTCAGGCTAAGCTAAATAGCAGCCTTGATATGAACATACCATACTTCCTCATGTTTTAACTTCTGTATGACTTTCCTCTAATTGCCTCTTTGATTGTGGATATCTTGGAATGGCTGTAATATCCCATTCATACATACAGTTATGAAATTCCAGGCTTATACATTGAGGACCACTGTCAGACATATAGATACATGGATTCCTGCATCTTGAAAAAAAGTGCTTTAAAAGTATAACAAATTGAATATGATTTTTTTATGCCTTTAAGATACTTTCAGTAATACTCAGTACAGACTAGATAATAACTATCCTTGAAATGAAATAAGTCAATAACTAATTTGCTCCATAGTTTGGAATATAATGGTGAAGGCATTTTTAAAACTGTATTGCAGAGTAGACATCATCTTGATCTCATGAGCAGTACCAGGACAATGTTCCATGCTTTCTCTTTGCACTTTTCTATACTAGATCTGACTTACCAATTCTCTCTACCATTTTGTTGCACAAGAGTGTAGGCTGTATTATCCCCCTTGATTTGATCAACTGATTTCATTACAAAATGTGTGGTATCTTTGGATATGACATAAAACTCACCAGGTCATTACGATACTACCATGCTTCAACGTACTTCATATGTTATACTGAAACTTCAGTGTATGATTCTGTAAACTGTAAAACTACTTGCAGCCTTTCTACAGACTTTTGTAGGTTCTGAACTTAGAGCATCACTTCTAAGACAATACCATGTGATTCCTTTAAGCTTTCTTTGGAATAAGATCTGATTATGCATTAGAAGGTATGCATCTTTCTCTCTCTAACATTTATACACAACTGTCAAGTCAAATATCTGTAAGAACAACCTTCTACCTAGATTGCAACAGGGCTATATAAAGGCTGCTTTATAAGCTCTTAACTTTTACAGTATGTTTGGCCTGTCTTGTCATAAAAATTAGTTCCTTTTAAGTAAACCTGTAATAATAATAAACAGGTACTTAAAATCAAGGCTGCGGAGAAAGAGATAGTCAGTGTGAAGTTGGAAGAAAACTGTAAGCCACCACGCTTTCTGAATGCAAAGAAAGACTTTGTATTTCTTCGGCCAGGTCTGAAAATAAAGGAAGAAAGAAAAGCCTACAGAAAGAAGGACCAGGACCAGAATGGTCTTCAGCATAACAACATTGTAAAAAAAGGCAAAAGGTCTGTGGGGGGAAGGAGGGAGGAGCAAGAGAAGCGAGAGAAGACAACAGATAAAGTCACTTTAGAGACAGGAAGGCCTTTTCCTGTTATCGTTCGATCTGTTTGAATAGTGGAAAAAATACAGGAGATCAATGGATTGGTTTTCAATTAGCTGCTGAAATTGTACTTCAAAAAAAAGGTAGGAGTTCTTCTCCAATGATACTCTGTGTTTGTGAAAACCAAATAAAGTCGAACCGGGAGAAGAGCATGAAGTTCAGACACCCTCCTGATAAAACACACACACACACACCAGTCCGCGATTAAATATACTAAATACATCGCTAACAGACACACACACCACACCAGAGTGGGATGGGATGGGTTTTAGTCTGACTAAAAGTTTGAGACAGACAGGGAATTTTCTGTCGAAAGGAGAAGGAATTAAAACTAAGTTAAAATTAATAATTTTTTTTTTTTGTAAAAAAGTAAAGTAATAAAGTACTTACCAGGAGCTGGTAAAGGAGGGACCTCACTGTGGCCCGCAAAGCCTTGAGATCTGGTACTTACAGCCTTGCATCATGGGATATGGGGCTGCCCGGAGCTGATAAAAGTGACTTGCTTATGCTTACAGATCTGTGTTCTGGTGTCTTAAAACTGTTAGCTGGAGTAAGAGGAGTAATCTCTTCTAACTAGGCACTGAAAAAGAAAGAAAGCTTAAAAAGTACAGCTGTGGTTTATGAGTTACTTGTCAAGCCTGTCAAATAATACTATGATTTTATTGTAGCCTAAAATCCTGCATGAAGTTAAGTTGACATTGGCATCCCCTTTATGAAGTACTTATTTAAAACCAATGAAATCATGCTGCTGTTACTCTGAACTTTTCAGCTGGAGATGAGTAAAGACAGGTATATTCTGTTTTGACCCTTCAGATTAAAATATGGTACACCTGTTTGTGCAACAGTCCCTGCTGGTGAATGACTTACTGTCACCAGAAGCTCCCAGTAATATTTTCTGTTCTTCTTGTTTAAAAGAACTATTTGCTCTGCTTCTTTGAAAACAGTTTAAAGAAACTGCTTTGTTAGTCATTTATTGCTATAGGGATTCATTTTCTTTATTGTTATCAGTTTTCTTGGAGTTGAACTGAATAACACATGGCTCTGCACCTGCACAACTCCAGGTTAATACCACTTCCACCTCTGCTGCCAGACTAGTCCCACCCTCTTCTCCTTCTGTCTGCTTAAACTCCCAGTCAGTCTGCACTGACTTTATTCTCTTTAAATTCTCACTCAGTCTGTACTGTCTAACTGCAATACTATTCCTCCCCTAATTGGAACCCATATTAACTTTCTTGTAGGATCTAGAGTGACATCCTTCACATCTCCTGTGAAGACATGTGAAGGTTGCCAGCTTAACCAGATAGAATTTTGTAGATAATTCTGTCATTTGTAAATATTAGTATAAGCCACAGACTTGTTCTCTTAAATAGAAGAAAATGGTGTTAAATGTTGAATGTCAAATATGTAACAACAGTGCACTCTGCTGGAAGAAAGCTGATAAGTCAAGCATTGTATAATTCTTTGATCTCAAACTGGGAACCGATATGTCTGGATGAAGGAATTCTTGCTATTGTTTTGAGACCAGAGTTAATTGCTAGAATTTGCATGTATAATGTCTTTTATTGCTGTAGTTTCCTGACCAGGTGCAAGATCAAAAGGGCTGTTACACTCTGGGTTTCTGTTAGCTTGGGAACCAGAGAGAAATGATGTAATCTGAAATAGGTCAGTAGTACTGTGTTATCAATTTAAGGACAGACAGACTCAGGGCATTTTGGCATTTGTCTTCAGAACATCCAACATCACCAGCACTGCTTTGCTCTATATGTAAGCTTATTTTAGAACTGTGTTTGCTCTTAGATATAGATAGGAAATAGGAAGTCTAGTCTAGCTGCTTTTTTCTGTATTAATACCAGAACTATTCTACTGTATTATTTTAAGTATTTTTCTGGGATCTCTGAACTCTTGACTAGCACTGTGTAGTATGAAGTATTGTCTTGTGTTCTTATTATTTATTAAATATTTTTAAACCTTTCAGCTGTGGCTGTCTTATGTAGAGTTAAGTTAAGCTCTAGAGTACATTGCATGTATATAGTGATACTGTCCAAGCCACCCCAAATAAGCCTTGCTGTTCAGTCACACTTACCAGTTGGATAATAATACTGCATAGTAATAATCAGACACCCTTTGATGAGGGCCTTATTAGTAGCCAATATTAGTGGTTGGTGGCGGTGATTACTACCTTATAGCCTGGAAAGAAGGGGCATAGCTGGAGAACCTGTGCCAGCCTTCCCCAGGAGTGTCTGTGTTTTTGTATATAACTCATATCCCAAAGTGTGTGTGTGTGTGTGTGTGTGTGTGTGTGCGTGTGTGTGTGTGTGTGTGTGTGTGTGTGTGTGTGTGTGTGTGTGTGTGTGTGTGTGTGTGTGTGTGTGTGTGTGTGTGTGCATGTGAGCTACTTGGGCAGGGACATGAAGCACTGGTTGGACAGAGAGGGTTTAGCTTTACCACTAGGCTGAGATTTGAACCCTATAGCTGTGCCAGTGGGGAGTCTTATTGGGGATCTGGAGAGAAAGGGAGAAACCAGCCCCAGACTGACTGTGATCCTGTGTGTTCTTAAGGAAAATTGTACTTTACGGTGTGTGTATTTGTTATCCTCCCCTATGTGGATGCCCCTCACTGGTGTTAGTGGTGAGGATTGAGGCTCCTTGATTGCTGGGCCAGTGCACGGGCATCACATCTCCTATGAAACATGTTGCAGTAAACAGTAATACTGTGAACCGGTAAATTAGGAATAAGCAAAAAGAGACTGTGCAGATAAGTTACCTACACATACCTAACATGAGCTGCTTACAGCAACATTATGAGAAGCTTATTATAACTCCCATCTACACTGCCCTGTTAACCTGTAATCTTGATTATTAACTTGAACTCCTGTAAGTTTACTGTACAATAACTTAGTGTCATGTCATATGACCCATATTATACTGTTAGTTGACCAGAAGTCTATTGGAATTAATTTTAATGCCATTAGTATGTCTTGTAATGTTTTAAGTGATTGTTTGCGTACTTTACATTGCAATTTGTTTTTATACATCTGTATATGTATTTTAATTGCAACATTTTTATACATCTGTACGTGGAGCTTTTCTCCCAGGGCCTCCACTCTGTTGACTCAGTCAGACTATCCTGGTAAACAAATGTCAAATAAAATATATAAATAAAAACTAAACTGTTGGCATCACAGTCTTCTGTTTAATGTGTAGCCAAATAAGCAGCACTGGAACATAAGATGCAATGCCTCTTTATGTAGAGGATTACAAAAAATGTTCTTTGCTATCAGTCTCTACATGCACATGTCTATAATTAAAATACATATAAACTTTTCACATTTATAAACACTAATCAATAGTCTTACTCTGAGAAATATCTAGCCTGGGAATTTGGCAATGCTTTGAAACCAGAGGCAATAGGCTGACCTTGTTATTGCAGTATTGTTCAAACAACAGAAAAGTTGCCACCTACCTCAGTGCAAGAGCTTTTGTAACACCACAGTAGTTAAATGTATAGACTCTGATTTTTTTCACATGGTAGTAGCAAACAGTAAAAGACTCTGTCATGACTTTTTTTTACAATTGTGAAACTTAACTTCCTCATCTGCCTACATAGATACTTTTGAAAGATTAGAAAAGATCCTGGAGCTATGACCAAAAATCTCAACACAGCTTGCCTATTTGGCAGTTTTCCATTTGGACAACTTCTCTCACCTTTTCACAATTATGCTGAGCACCTTGATTTGTTAAGGTATGACTCACGTATATGATACTTATCACACATGCTTGGCATTTATTTCTATTCATTTTCAAATTGTCTTGTCTGAGGAGGGAAACTAACATTTTTAGTGTCATGTTGTATTTGGGTTCATCCCAAACCAATATATACCAATGACATTTGTAACACTTCAGTCCTTCAGCAATTTGTGCAAAAGCTCTCTGAAACACCTCAGCTGCTGAGAAACAGCAAATGATACTGTCAGAAATCAGGACCTTTCAAATGGTTTATCAAATATACATAGCATTGGACTGTCTAGAGGCAGTTTAATTTGTCAAAAGCCCTGATTAACCTCAAGCACTGACAAATACCAAGCTCTATGCATCATGAATACAACTCCCACAACTATTTTTAGTTGGCAGTTTTCTCTTGGAATTACTCAAATGAAGTTTTGTGAATCTGTTCAGACTCTGAGTGTTATGGTTTAATTAGTTTCAAAAAAGTGTTCACAATGAATTTCTACAGCTAATGTTTCCAGCTTTCTGATAAATCACCCTGAGGAAAAAGGTCATCAGTGGAGTAAATGGAAGACTGAATGCCAAAGTAAGTGGCTCATAGATATGGGGAACTGAATTTTGTACTGTATTGTTTCACTGGGATATGGCTTTCATTTGTTTAGCTGTTCATGATATTGGTTTTGTTGTTGATTTTGTAATTTAGCAATGTTTTTGCTCCAATATCAGCTTTCATTTTTTTTTTATTTTAATCAAATTCTTTATTTATTTCTGCTTTTTTCATCAATTTGTTGTTGTTTTAACTTGCAAATGTCACCTGGTGGCCTATCACTTGTTTCAGGATGCACCACTTTTCTATTTTTTTTTATCAATTGCTGGCAGCATGGCTGTGCCATACAGTATGAGGAGTGAAGAACTTCTGCAGATCTTTTCAAATTGTCAATATTTTTCAGGCCCACACTGACCCCATGTAATACCTGGGTTCTTTCTGTGCTGCATAGACCTTTCATAACAGGAACATGGATAAATCTCTAATGTTTACTATCATGGCAGCAACTTCTGAAGAAAGAAGAATCATGTTATTTCCAGCATGATTGTTAGCCTTATGGGTACTTACTATTTAAAGTGGTGCTGTCCTAATTATATACATTAAACTCTATAGAGCAGGGTGTTCTAGGCATCAATAAGCTAACATGTTCTATGGTACATTTTCTTACTCATTATTCCCCAATTACTTATCCCATACATCCACCCACACCAGTAGGCACACACATTTAAGAAAAACATGATACTACAATGGGGGTTCATGAAATCTCAAAAACACAAGTTTGGCATGGTTATGGTTAAGAAATATAGGCACTTTTTCTTTGGCTAGAGATGAAATACTACAGCTATGTATAGCAAGTTCTTTTGTATTATTTTCTTCTTTACTACCATGGTATTTACAAGAAGCACTTTCACTAGAAAAAAACATAATCCACATCTTAATATGACACAGAAGGGTGTGTGCACAATAAAATAATTACAAATGCCTTCTGCAGCAGTGCCATAAGAAAAAATAAATGAATAGTGTTCAGGATATTTTTCCTTGTTTTTGAATAACACTCTGACTGGCAAGGAGAGATTTCAGGAAATGAAGTGTACTTACTTATTAGAAGGTTTGAAACTTACTGGCCTAGACAAAGAAAATACACAAAAGGCAAGCAGCGACTGGGATTAATATGAGAACAAATGTGCTGAATGAAAATCCAAACCTATAAAAGCAGCACAAATGTCACAAATAATCATTGTGCATTTCCTTAATGATTTTTAACACCATCCAGATTTAGTAGCAGACTATGACAAGCATATTGAAAGGAGTTTTGAAGTTATGAAAAGTAATTTAAATATGCTTACAAAAATAGCACCTTGTGAAGTCCAAAATTATAAATAACACTTGAGTTATCAATCATGAATTCAATATTTTAATCAGCTGTTATAAACTACTCCTTTGGGTTGCAGACTCACTTATAGATTCATAGGTTCATAGGTTAGTACTAAGCTACAAAAAAAGGTGCATTTGATATTGGCAAATCAGTAGAATAAGGCATTTATACAGTTAAAAAAGTGATTCTGCAAATGTGATGCTCTGGCAGAAATGACTTTATTCAAGCATCACAGAATGTCATCATCAGGGAGAGGTCCCTGGTCCAGCTGCTAAATTAAAACAGTTGTCATTTCAGTCTTTATACAGTGCTGCTAATGCTATGAACATATTCTTGCACCCACAGCTTGAAAGTCAGTATCACATTTGTCAGAAGTAAGTAGAAATTACAAAACTGCTCTAAAAATACTGGGGAAAAATAATCCTCATTGCTAATCCACACATTTCTAAGTAGGAACATTTCTGATAATTATGCACAGAAAAAGAGCTATATCACAGGATTTCAAAAAAACTGGATAGTACAGGTTACATCTCTTGCAGTCTGACTGGTGTGCTCTAGTAAAAAGACAAGAATTCTAGACACTAGGCAGCACCTGGAAAGGCAATACTATCAGATGGTCTGCATGTGCTGAAATGCACAGACGTTAGCAATCAAATACTATTCTGTCTCTTGTTTGTAAACAAGCTGAAAGATGAGAAGGCTGACTGCAAGCACAAGATGGCTTGAATGACTGGAAAACTGACACCGTTGTTATTGTTATTTAATTATTGTACAGACAGACCGTCACCTACAGTACTTGTGAAATAAGATGGTGAAATTTTATTTTTAGTTACTAAAATATGAGCAATGTGGTGGCAAATGTAATAATAAGCTAAGCCAGATGGCTTATGGTTCAAATCCTACCACTGCTACTATTGCACAACATGGCATAAGCAGATCATGATGCCTTGTTTTGTTTTATTCTTTTCCCACTGGTTAAGAAACTAGCTGAAGATCCCTTTTCCCAGTGACAGCAATGTACTCCATCTTATTATTTTTATTTATTTATAAGCACAGCTCTTGTAGATAAACATGTTGTAAGATAACATTAATAACTTATCAGGCAGCAGGTCACTGCATCTTCATTTCAGAATTACTCAGCAGTATCAGGCATCTTAAAAGGAGCACAACAAGGTCAACCTTCTAACACAATTTATTATACATTTTAGACTGAATGGTTTCTGTCATCAGTAAGACAGAACAATACCACAAAACCAAAAAAAAATAAATAAATAAGAGAGAGGGGTGCATGTGACGTAAGTGATTTTTTTAACCTATATACCTCTTCTGTACCCTAGCCTGGTCGTTCACAGATTTTGTATAAATCCAAGCAGGGGTATACTTCCAAAGACCTGTTGTTCTAAATTACACATCTGAAGCTCTGGGTATGAGTCCAGAGACAAGTGGTGACAGTTTTAGTTTGGTTTACCAGTCATGGCCTGTATACTGATGATTCAAAACACAGGGTCCCTGGATAAAAAAAAACAAACTGGGTGTGGTCTTTGCCAGCACAGTGAAGCACACTACAGATCTGGGTCCAGAACCTACAAAGCACTGCATAAAAACTTAGATTAAACATCAAGAGGCAAGCTTTACTAGCATAACAAAGGAACTACTACAGGCCTGCAGATAAGAGACACTAGTTGGTTACTTTACAAAAGGTCAGGAATTATAATATGACAATATTACTGCCTCGCAGGTTATACAATCACTTGTACTGCTATAAGATTGAGGACTTTTTCATTTTATTTTTATTTCACGTTTGTTAACCAGGTTAGTACTATTACTACGGTAAGCATCTGCATGCATTATATACTCTAAGACCCTCTCATTTTTTGTGTCCTGCCACTTTTTCCCTTCCCTTCACCTTGCTTATCAGGGTGAAATCCTTATTTTTTTGCTATTGTTTCTGCTTAAGAGCAGCAAAAACAGAAATTCCAAAAGTGATGATGATGACTTAGATCCACAAGCACTCGCAGAGATATACTAATCTCTTAATCAGTTTAGCCTTAGATTCGAGGAATATTTCATTGTCAAGGACACACACCAACTAAGAAACCATCATATGTAGTGGGGGTTAAAAAAAAGAAAATAAGCAAATAATAGAAATAATTTATGACTAGAAAGATTCAAAGTCCTCCAAAAAGCAATTGGATAGGCAGATGCTCTGGCATATTTTAATTGTGTTTTAATCAACTACACTTTCTGAAAGCAAAAGCACTTAACAGGATGGTAGTTCAGTGGTTAAGGTTGCTGACTTGTATGAAAATGATTCAGTTTTCATATAATTCATAGGAAGCTCAAGGTTATGGAGTCTTGCAACCGTTATGAATTGCTGGTTCCCTACCTAGAATGTACTTGTCCTCTTAAGGAGGGCTAGGCTAGTCAAACACTTGGTGAATTTCTGAACTCCATCCAATTATCCAGATCCTATTTAAAGGAAGATAGTGTATCACACTGATTTATTTGCAGGTGAATCCATTCCAGAGATGAGGGCGACAATGAGTAATTGATCAGTCTGTCCATCTTGTTTTACTGATCTGCTGAAAGAGGTTTAGATCTGCTGAAAGAGGTTTAGATTGTTTCTTCTGGCATTTGTAGGACTGTTTGATTTGTAAGGGTACAACAGATCCTGGCCTACTGGGTCCCTTGACTGCTCAAAAGGCAAGGCATAGGTAATTTCTGAGAAGCCTATAAAACAAAGAAAAGATGTACAGTAATTCTAATCTTTTTTGGTAGCTAAGGGATTTTAATTCTATGATTTTCTTTGTTATGAACTTATGGGATCTGTTCAACTGTCTGGCAAGATACATCCCTAACGGGGTATTATATTCTATAATTGGTCTTATTAGGGCTGAATACAAAGGCACATTAACATCTTCAGATCTGGGTGATTAGCTGTGCCATGCAGAATTTCCCAAAAACTGCTGCTACATGGTGATCAAATAAGAGGAATTATCAATACAGGTTCTCATCATTTTAACTACATTTTCATTATGAAGTGGGGTATTGTCAATGCTGTAAACTGAGGGGTTGGCTGCTAAATGTGACAATGTTGCATTTTTTAGCATTTAATTTAAGCCCATTTTCAATACACTAGACATTTACAAGTGCAAGCTCCTGAGATAAGGCTTCTAAGAGAGGGTGATTTGACAATCATTTCTAGTTTGCAGTCATCCCCAGACTTGGTTAGCCACATTTCTTGGTTTTAATTTGTTGGTCATAGAAGTAAAAAAATGAACAAAATTTGTTACCCCACAAATTCCTGCTGGACAGCACTGGTTACTTTCATGTCTTCTGATGCTGTCCCTGAAACCCATACCATGTAGTTCTGTCAGCCAATCTGCTATGTATCTTACCACATGGGAGTATATTTGTAATGCATTTAGTTTATTAATTATGCTAGCATGAGGGATGGTGTCAAATAGCTCACAAAAATCAAGACAGACTGTGTGTATAATGTGAAAATTGTCAACAGCTTTTATTACATTTTTGAAGAGGTTCACCAGGTTGATTAGACAGGATCTAGTTTTTTCTAAAATCAAATTGCTATGGATCTAGCCTATTAAGATTTTTAATGTTTACATTAATCAAGTCTGTTATAATGTATTCTGTGGCCTTATAAAGGAGACATATCAGGCTGATGGAATTAAAGGCAACTTTATGGAGTGCTAACACCAGTACTGAATGCCATACTTCTGAGATTTGGCCTGTAGCCATTCTCAAGTTAAACAGCTTACGTAGAGGTTCCATCAGGGCATGTTTAGTACTATTTAACAAAGAGACAGATGTGTTATCTAGTCTCATGGAGAAAGTGTTGTTAGCCTTGGACAGCACTTTCAGTACATGTTCTTTAGTTATGATGGTAGGTTGAGAGATATAGAGATTGTAGAGCTTTGGATATGTATTTCAGAAGTAAACTTTGCGCTTTGCTAGTATACTGGCAATGTCCATGTCCAAGTAGGTTTTACCATTTGGTATGAGCTCTGTACATTGTTGACTGCTGTTTCTTAGTTTACTAGTGTAACTAAAGAAGGATTTGTAATTGTCTTTGGCTTCAGAAGCCAAGCAGAGTTTATGGGCTGCCTTAGTAGATCTAATAGTCTTTTCGTTTTACATTCTTAGCCAAATTTCTAATATTTTCCTTGACCTGGAGGTCTTATATATAAATATAAATATATATAAAGAGTTTTTTATTCCTGTCAGTGTAGATTTTATTTATTCAGAAAATAAAAAACAAGCACTGTTCCACGGCTGAATGAGGGTACACAGACCAATTTAAGTCAAAGCGATAAAATCAGAACACTTTAATATCGTAGTAAGTGTTTTCACAATTACCAATCGCTTCTTCAGACCAAAAAGCATCATGAAGAAAACATTTAAATAATACACATACTTAATCATTCATCCAACCATATTCCATTCTTAAGACCACATGACCTTACCATTAATATGGAGCACACACCCATAAAATCACACTCATATTACTTCCCTAATGGTCTCCCTTTCAGTTCAGGTTTCAAGGGGACCATATCATTTAAACCAGATCTCATGTGTGCCCTTAACCTCAAGATCCAGTGCGTCTCACTGCGTTCAGTCATATTTACTACATCACCCAATCTCATCCCTTCCTGTATAACATTTAAAACCTGAGCTAAAGCACTATATTCTAAACCCTTCCCCATGCAATACATATGATCTCTAATACGCTCTTGTTATCGCCTGTTGGTTTTCCCTACATAAAATTTTCTACATAAAATACAATGAGCCAGGTATACTAAATTTTTAGTGTTACAATTCGCTGACACATTGATGCTAAAACTCTTCCCCATATCTGGATGTATGAAAAAGCAAGATTCATCTATGGAACTACAATACCTACACCCTCTGCATCTCCTAGTACCTGTACACTCATTAATAGGCTTAAAAAATTCAGTCTTAGGATAGCATAACTGACATTTTAAAGACTTTTCATTTCTATAGCTGAAAACAAGCTTATCCCTCACCAGCTCAGCAATAATCTCATCAGTTCTTAAAAGGTGTCAGTTTTTTTTTTTCTGGCAATTTGTCTAATTTCATCTATATAACTACTATAAGTTAACGTGAATGAAAACTTATCACTCCATTTATATCCCATTGACCTTTCCCTCTGAGGTGTGGAAAAGTAGGGTTTATTAATATTACCTCTGTTTCTCTTAATCAATGCACAGGTTTCACTCACCTAAGTTCTATTATACCCTCTATTTCTAAATTCACTACTAATCTGCTTCAAATCTGCATCAAAATCTATCTTATTTACAGAGCTTAGATCTTGTTCCTAGATGTCAATGCTGTTCTCAGGATTAATTTAAGTCTTCTAATGTATTCCTTACTGAGTTTTATTCACATTTGTTCATGTTTTACTGCTGATCCTTCATCAGTTCCCAAGTATTTATACATTTCCTCTTGCTCAAGTTCTTTTATATCACCTTCTTGTCCCAAACTGATGTTTTCCTGGTGCTGCAGTTTTCCTGCTTTAAAGGTTGCGTTTGCATATTTATCAAGACCAAATGAAATTCTAATATCATCTGAAAAAGTTTTGACAACCTGCAGGTATGCTTTCAGTTCCTCATTTGATAAGCTATATAGTTTTAAATCATTGACAAAGAGAAGATGAAAAGTCATTAGAATCTGTTGTTTTCTAGGAGCCAAATTGTAGCCATGGCCTAAGATGTTAAGTAAACAGCTTAATGGATTAATGGCAAGGCAGAATAACAATGGTGACAGAGTCACCCTGGAATATCCCCCTTTGAATTTTTATCCCTGGGATAATGTGTCTTTCGGCTTTTCCCGGTTAGGGGTCGCCACAACGGAACTCCGGTCTGCTAATGATTGGCAGTTGATTTTTACGTACCGGTTTGCCAGGCCTGACGCACAACCTTCAATGAAGGTACGCCCATTCAAGCATGTCTCCACACAGAAGACGCTCTAGCTGAGAATCGAACCGGACAGCGTCTTACTGTGAGGCGACAACGCTACCGCAGCACCACTACCGCGGGTCTTCTATCTTTTATCATGGCTTAATTGCAAAGTGGTCTGCCATTGTTTTATGGTTACTGTAATGTAGTCAGTCAGTGTAGGGTGTATCTTACACATTTTAAGCTCTCTTTTATCCATGAATGTGGGATACTATCAAATGCTTTTTTGTAGTTAATCCATGCCATACTTAGATTCTTCCCCTTCAGTTCTCAATTATAACTTTATTTAACAACAAATGATTCTTTGTTCCATATGACTTTTTTATTGCACTTTTGTTCTACTGCCATAATTGAGTTTTCTTCTAAATGACTATAAACTATGTCGGCGTCAGTTCTCATTTATACTTTATACGTAGTCGGAAGGCAAGTTATTGGTCTATATTAATTTTTAGGGTAGCTTGCAGGTTCACTCAATTAAGAGCATTGTTTTTCCTGTTGTTAGCCAGTGTGGTTTCTGTTCGGGGTGTGCATATAAATAGTTCTTACTCATGGATAAATCCTCGTGCAAAGATGTTAATACTTTTAATCAAAAGTTAGGTACTGCATCTGGGCCTGGGGTTTTCCAGTTAGAGCAGGGGTGTCCAACCTTTTGGCTTGCCGGGGCCGCATTGAGTGAACAGAAATTGTCTTGAGGCCGCATATAAAATATATCATATAGTTAACTCTTTCGCTGCCATGGGCGACCAAAGTTGACCTCCTGGCTGTAATGTAGGTGCATTCAAACCAATGAATAAATGTAATAAATGCCTAATATTTGCCTTAAAATTCTAATTCCTAATCTAACAATTAACTCCAACATCTTAGTTAATATGTTTTTTTTTTTTTTTTACAAATAAACAGCTAAGCAACAGTTTCTTACTGGTACAAGGATGGTAGCTTTCACTAACCTAATCATAGCCCCACCATCAAGTTAAACACTGTTTACTTTGCATGCTTCCCAAGGAAACTCATTCACTTGTAAAGAAAAAACTGGCACACACTACCACTGTCATTTTTGTTATTCACTTCAGCGCTACCAATTCTCACTGGGAAAACCACTCCAGCAGTCCAAGTATGTAAAATGTCAACATTAGCAGTCCTACAATACTATAATCCACAAAAATAAGCCAACAAATTAGCAATAAAGTAAAGAATTCACATTACTGACTTAATAAAACAATTCTGAATAAGCTACAAGTGGGTCTCACCCAAACAAATGACTGGTGCCAGTAACATGGCCTCAAGTTAGAATGTGTTTTAAATTTGTAGTTTTGAACAGTCTTCTAGTAAGCAATGAAATAAAATGGATGAAACAATAATGACAAAACTACCAATTTCAGAACATTTCAACCATACAATGCCACTCAAACTTCTGTCATTACAATCCATCAATATCAGTAAATATGCAAAATCTCTTAAAGTCATAATAATTCCACATTAAAGGGATCTGTAACCAATGAAGAGGTTGCTAACAGCAAACAACTTTATATTTCATTGTTTCATTTACAAATAAAGTGCCTGTTGCCCTTGAAGAATAAATTGCCTATGCTACATAAAAAAATGATAAGCTACTAATATTGCAATAAGGAGTGGATGGCAAACAGATAACAGGTTCATAGTTACTAGGTAACATCTCCAAAGGAGGACATTCACAGGACTGCAGCATCTGCTCCCTTTAAAGTACAACACAGTACAGTATCAGTGATCTACCTGCATACTGTGGGAGTAGAACCCACAGCCTTCTGCATCAAAAGCAAGTATACTACCTGTTGTGCTACTAACAGTATAAGCAGATGTGGCATAAGTAGCATTAAACTCCTCTTCCCCTGAAGCTCTCAGCTCCTTGTAAAATCCTCACTCAACTCCTTGAAGCACAATTGGTGGTATGGGTAGAGAAGAGGACAGGTAGGATCTGCCAGGTCTGTCTCTCAGGACCAAGGGGAGGTGTAAAGTTTTGCAGCTGGAGATGACTTGGAGGAGTGACTGCTGACCACTTTGCCTGCCTCTGGAGGGGAGGGGTAAAGGCTCCTTTTCTGAAGGTAGACAGAGGGCCTCATGGTGTGAGATGTGGAGGCTGGGTATTGCCGAGGTGCATCATCAAGTGGACACCCACATAAGGAACACTGATTACAGTCTAGTGTGGCTTGACAAGTTATGCAACTAGTAGATCCTGGCTACTGAATCCCCAAGGAAGTAATTGCCCCATACCATTGACCAAACAGGTGCGTGACAACTGGGGCAGTTGCCCTTTGGGCAGCCTGGTAGCAAAGCATGCCAGGAGCCCACCCTGTATTCATCTCAGTGTGTTCCTTGCCTTATGTATCATTTCCCACTCCTTGATCATTGTTCAACCCTCACCAGCTGTTCACCCTTAGTATATATGTGGCCCTCCAGTGTCCTCCCCAACTTGTGTGTGCATACTGGCCCTTGTCTGTCTATCCCATCCACAGCCATCCCACAGTACCTTCCCGGCCTAGCCTTCTTTTGTTAAATATACACATATATGTGCTTGCAGACACACACACACACACACACACACACACACACACACACACACACACACACACACACACACACACACACACACACACACACACACACACACACACACACACACCTATATATACAACTGTTCCTTTCAACCATTTTAATAATTAACAGTTATCTGTGTAATAGGTTGTCTCAGGAAACCAGGAAGGAAGCTTCAGCCAATGATTCACAAGCTGTAACTGTGATTGATAGTGAGGGCTTACTCACTAGTGACGTCACAGCCGTTACAATGCTGACTGGTGTTGAAGACAATACCACTAGTTCAAACGCCACTGTTTCCTCAATAAATTTGCAACTTCAAATGGGACAGGAGCCAGACATAAGACATTTGAAGTTAAAGCAGTGGTACATCAGTCAGCTGAGAAGATGATGCCTTCCAGAGGAACTGACTTGCACACTAAATTCCCTTTAGGGCAACATCAGCTGTCCTTTCCTTTTCCTGTGAGGGATTTAAACAGGGTGAAAGACCAGCACCCGAGAGGAAGGAGCAGAAGTCGACAGAAGAGAAAGACAGATGACCAAATGACGAACCAGGGGAATATAAAGAAGGCCTTCTTTAAGGAAGGTTAGTATGGAATCTTTCTGACTATGTTTTAAATGAGAATTAACTCAGTGTTTTACAAAAAGGACTTACATACATTCCTACAAGGTACTGTGATTTAACAGATGCTATTTTTTGACACCAAGTGTTTTACTAGAAATATGATGTTGAAATTGTTATATAATGAAGCTAAAAATGTCATTAATACTAGTGTTAATATTTTTAGGAAACCTAGTCTGTATGTACCACAGCTAAACCCTTTGTTAAATGCCTTTGAGCAACTTTGCATAGATGATTTTTACAAGACATCTGCTAAAATTCATAATAGGAATAAACATGGGTTTAATTTAAGCAAGCAAGAACATCTTGCCTTGAAAAATCTGCAAAAGAATGAAGACATCGTTATAAGACGTGCCGATAAAGGCTGCCCTATTGTAGTGTTCAATACAGCTGCATAGAATAGAATGATGCATGAAATGTTGAATGACAACAACTTTTATGTGAAAATTAAAGTTCATCAAGTTAAACAGATGTCCAGTAAAGTAGTCACTAAATTAACGGAGATATGGCAGAATGGGTTGATTAGTATGGATATGTTAGACTATTTTGTTGTTGAGCATTCTCCCACCACCCCAGTTATAAAAGGGTTACCTAAAATTGATAGACATGTAAGGTGTCCCCCTATGCGCCCGTTAGTATCTAGAAGGAATTGGTGCACAGAACCAGTCTCAATATACTTAGAGAAATTTTTGAGACCTACGATTATCAACATACAGCACATTTTAAGAGATGCAGAACTTTTTCTGACTGATTTTTTTAACTATACATGAGACTTTGAAGTGATGCAGAAGAAATATATGTTAACCCTTGATGTGGTGTCTTTATTTATAGTGATACCGAATGATGTAGGAATAGAAAGCATCTGTACTTTTTTAAGGGAGATGTTCATGGGTTGATTCACATATCATAGAGCAAGTTAGTCAACTTTTAAGTATTGTGTTACAGAACAATGTTTTTGTTTTTGGGGGAGATCATTATTGACAGTCTAATGGCGTAGCTATGGGCACCTTGTGTGCCCATAGCTATGCCATTGCCATAATGGCAGTTTCAGAAACCAGGTTTATATTGAAGGGTCCCTATGCAGACAGAGTTTATTTTTTGAGGACGTTTGTGGATGACTTCTTCATTTTGTGGAGAGGAAACACTGAAGAATTGAAGGGGTTTGTACAATATATTAAACCTCTACATTTCTGAAGTTTACACGTACATATTCCATGAAGACAGTAAATTTCATAGACATTTGTATTGAAAAGAAAAATGATGGCACTGTGGTCACTCGTCTGCACAAGAAAGAATGCCATGGAAACCATTTATTAGCTAAAGATAGCATGCACCCCCATATAAAGAATGCCATGGAAACCATTTATTAGCTAAAGATAGCATGCACCCCCATATAAAGAATGCCATGTAAACCATTTATTAGCTAAAGATAGTATGCACCCCCATATAAAGAATGCCATGGAAACCATTTATTAGCCAAAGATAGTATGCACCCCCATATAAAGAATGCCACGTAAACCATTTATTAGCTAAAGATAGCATGCACCCCATATAAAGAATGCCATGGAAACCATTTATTAGCTAAAGATAGCATGCACCCCATATAAAGAATGCCATGTAAACCATTTATTAGCTAAAGATAGCATGCACCCCCATATAAAGAATGCCATGGAAACCATTTATTAGCTAAAGATAGTATGCACCCCCATATAAAGAATGCCATGTAAACCATTTATTAGCTAAAGATAGTATGCACCCCCATATAAAGAATGCCATGGAAACCATTTATTATCTAAAGATAGTATGCACCCCATATAAAGAATGCCATGGAAACCATTTATTAGCTAAAGATAGCATGCACCCCCATATAAAGAATGCCATGTAAACCATTTATTAGCTAAAGATAGCATGCACCCCCATATAAAGAATGCCATGGAAACCATTTATTAGCTAAAGATAGCATGCACCCCCCATATAAAGAATGCCATGTAAACCATTTATTAGCTAAAGATAGTATGCACCCCATATAAAGAATGCCATGGAAACCATTTATTAGCTAAAGATAGCATGCACCCCATATAAAGAATGCCATGGAAACCATTTATTAGCTAAAGATAGCATGCACCCCCATATAAAGAATGCCATGGAAACCATTTATTAGCTAAAGATAGCATGCACCCCCATATAAAGAATGCCATGTAAACCATTTATTAGCTAAAGATAGCATGCATCCCCATATATTTGTCGAAATGTCATTCAGAACCAGTTTTATAGACTTTATTTTACTTCTTCTATCCATTTAGCATCCTAGTTATGTTCCACAGGATCTTCATGGATACTTATCCAAAATGTATCTACTTCCTCTTTTTTTGGTGGACTTTCAATTCCTTTTACCTTATTTCCCAATTCTCTATAAAACATTTTTGGGTCATCAATAATTTGCTTATTTTGTACTTTTCACTTATATTTATCTGTGTATCTTCTAAGTTTTTCTGCATGTGCTGAAATTTTTAGTTTGTTATTTGCAATAGTGCATGATAGATCCTGGTCTGTTCTAATACTGTGCATTGCCTTAATCACGTCTATCTTTCTTAGTATTTTTGTTGATCTATTCCCTCTTCTATAATCTTCTAACAGTGACACCTTGTCTTAATTGCTTTATAGTTTTCTCTATTCGATACTTCCATGATGGTATTCGATTTCTCCCTTTCCTTTCCCTCACTACCCTGTGTTCTTGTGGTAGAACTTTATCAATAATTAATTTAGCAGCACAGTAGTATATCCTGTTTTCTTCTGTTATATCACATGGATCTCTATGGACAGTCCTAATTACTGCATTCATTTGTTTTATCAGACTTCTTACTGTTTGGGTTTTATTGACCTTTTGCGGTCTATTTCTCTCATTGATCTTAATATATCTATCCATGTCCATTAAATCTAGCAACTCTTCTCTTAGTTCATTTTCTTCCAAACTGAGGGCACATCCCTTGTTTTCTGTTTCTGCCTGGCATTCTTTAGAAAGTTCTATAGCATCTTCCTGTGGCACATTCTCTTCAATTTCATCATATGTCACCTGTTGCTCTGTCATATGGGAACTCACTGGCCTATTACTCCTCAACATTGACTGCATCAGTTTCCAAAGTTTCCTGTTCCTTTCCTTGCTGTCTAGCTTCAAGTGAACATTTATACTGGTTTCCTGTGGAAGGCTCCAAAATATCTTGATATGGCACCTGACCAACTGCTTCCTGTTCCACTGGTTTCCCTTTAATTTGGATATCCATTGCTCTATCCTGTTGTGGTGCTTTCTGCATTTGATTTTCTATACTGAATTATTCTCTATGCAGCTGCTCCATAACCTCAGTTTCTATTTCTTTGACTTTTCCATTACTAATCTCTTTTTCTACTTTTCCTCTTAGTCTTCTTATTTTTTTGTATTGTAAAGTTTTCCATATCCGGATTCCTTTGCCTGTATTTCTCTTCGAATATCTTTGGTGCTGCCCTTTTTGTATTGGTTAGTTTTCCTTTCTCCTTTGCATAAATATTACACCATATTAAATCTCTTTACCTTTCCCATGTCCATATTTCTTCTTCACATGTCTCCTGATCTTCTTGCTTTTCCTTATTCTGGGGATGCACTCCATCTTGCTGTGATGTAGTTTGTGTTAGACCTTCTACATTAAATCCTTCACTTCGCAGGCACTCCATAACTTCAACTTCTATTTCTTTAACTTCTGCTTTACTAATCTTCTCTTCAACATTACATCTTTGCGATATTAATTTTTTATTGTGAAATTTTCCATATCTGGATGCCTTTGCCTTTATTTCTCTTCAAATATCTTTGAGACTGTTTTCTCTATATTAGTTAACTTGGCTTTCTCCTTTGCATAAATATTGCACCATATCAAATCTCTCTTTCTTTCCCATGTCCATATATTTTTTTTATATTTTTCAAATATCTCCAGGTTTTGTTTTTTATATTTTTGGACTTCCTCAGATGCTTCTTTTTCCAAGTGGATCAAAGATTCTTGATCTATCTACTGTTTTTCAAAAATCTGTTGTTTTAATGAACGCAAATTTCTATTTGAAGCTTCTGACAGTTTTTCCTGCAGAAGTATTTTTCTTTCCTCTAATTTCTCTCTTAATCATTTTGTATATCTTGTGTCTAGAAATTCTGGGCTTTTTACATAATAATAACAATACATACTTTCTTTCTTATCCTCAATAGTCCACTCTACTGTCTTTATGGCTCTTCTTTGGCCAATCAATTTCTGTGATTTTTGTGGACTGCTACTTCCTTCTACAACAAGGGGGGCATCCTCCCCCTGGGCCTGCCCTGGCCCCTTTGTAGGAATGTTTCCATATTTTGAGGATTCTACTCTGTCATTTTTTCCAGTCCTGGCACCAGTGCACCTACCAGGATTAGGCAATTTATTATCCTGGGTCTTGTGCACCCAGCTATCTTTTTTTGCTTTTGACTTACTTCTGTCCATGATATACACTATATAAATACAGTCTATATATTGCTATACTTCTCTGGTGTAAAGATCCTGAGGGCTCTTGAGACATCTGAGACTTTGACACCTGACAGCCAATTCACTGTCACCCTACTTTTGTCCAGCCTAGTGAAGGGGAAATCTGTGTCTCACTACAGAGTCAATATTCAGTAAAATATTTTTGTTTCAAGCATGGTCTGGTGTACTGGCAGTGAAGCCCTTTGTCTCACAGTTACTCATTGTAAAAGGAGAGATATTATGTGATGCAATCTTTGATTTTGATTTTGCTGAGACTTAATGCTTACAGGTCTAGGAGCATTAGTAAAGGATTTCTTTACAGAAACAGCATATGACATTACAAGTTGGGTGCACAGAATGTGGTGGCCAGTGCGATACTCACAGTCAGTGATTTTTTGAGAGAATGAGGCCACCATATCTCTTAAATAATTGCAGCTCTCACATAGTTATCTGTGTTCAGTAAGAGTTCATTATTTGTGAGCAGGAGGCAGTTGCTATGCTGCTTTAGGATCCCTAATGCTATGAGGCTGTCAACACAGGGGAGACAAGTAAACTGACTTTTCATTTTGTTCAGTGAGAAGAATGTGAGGTACAGAGAGCCTTAAAGCTTAAATAGAAATTCATGGTCTTATTGATATAGTTATCAGTTAATAGATGGGTAGTGTAGTTGTGAATAAATGTTTGTTTGGGTAAATACATAACTTGGGTTTACAAACTAAATAAACGAATGAGAATACTGGCAGGCAGAGTTCCAGGAGGCACAAATCACAAGAGTGATGTTACAAACGAAAATTTAATGCAAAATAAAAACACAAATACATCAATACGTAGGGTTGCCAGATTTCTTTGTGGCTAAAACCGGATTAAGGTCACGCCCCTCGCATCACCCATAGCCCCACCCATCCCAACCTCCTCTCCCACCCATGCCCACCCCTTTTGTGACATCACTGTGACAGCAGATGATGGGAACACCCTATTTTTCTGTTCTGGATGCCTGCTTTCAGCCGATTTACTATACTTTTCTGTAAAAAAGCATAGTAAATCAGCCAATTTAACAAACACTGATAGTCTGTTTCCTTTTGTGAAACAGAATACTGGACTTTGTACAGTGTTTTCCTGACTACCAGAGACTTGAATTGATTTGTGGATAGTCCAGAAAAAAATGGATAGGTGGCAAGAGGGATGATTTCCAATTTCCCACCTGTTGGTCAAAGTTATGGGAAGCTTGGTCCAGTGCATGGGGACCTCTGAGACACATTTGTGTCTCATCAACATGGCCTATTTATGTCATAAGCAACATTTAAATCCTTGGATCTACTCATACACAACACAAGGCAAAGCTGTATCACTTATTTTAAATAAATTACTCTGATCTGAGCTTATGGCAAATTGGTAAACCTTCCTTTGTTTATTTGTATTTCTTCACCATTAAATAGGTAAGCAGCTGTTTTATTTTCTTCTGCAATGATTACAGACATTAAAATAAAATGCACAAACACCGATAGCCATTTTCTAAACAAAACAGCCCCACAATGAAAATAGACTTAGCACAAGCACTAAACTTCTCTGCCATTGAAGCTCACATTCATTAAAACAGTATTAAAACTGAGATTCAAATAAAATGCATCTGGCCAGTGGAGAATAAAGTTCACCTTTTGGCTGTTTTCAAATTATAGTCTCTTTGAACACATTTTTATGGCCATGCAGACATATATGTGTTCTTTGATCTACCTTCATGATTGTAGTTCCTTGTATAATAAAGCACCACCTGTTAGAGTGTGTTTTAAAGTTGTAGTTTTGAACATTTTTCTAGTAAGCAATGAAGCAAAGTGTATGACCCAGTAATGACGAAACTGCATTTACTGCCAATCTGACATCAATGCTACAGCACTGCTACCAAAGGAAATAACTTTGGAATGCCTGTAAATCAGTGGGCATAACATTTAACTCATAATGGATTCACAATGGGAGGGTCAACATGTCATTCTAGTGAATGCTAACAATTTATGCAAAATACTTGACAAAGTATTTTGCAGCAGGTTAGCAAATAAATTGCAAAGACAAGGAGTGCTGTAGCATAATTTATTGTAATTATCTACTCAGAAATCAGTGTACTCCCTGTTTTTGCAATTTGTTTGCTAACCTATATGTAAGAGTGTGTGTATACATATACACGGAGGCAATGACAGAGAGAGAGAGAGATGTACAGACAAACACACGTGCGCACACCAAGAACTCAAACACTGTCCAAAAACTTCTTAAAAAGTTGTCTGATTTTCATCGACACAAAACCCAGCGGCTATTATGCACACATTTTTAATTTATTTTATTTTTCAGATAGTGGCCATGTGTTTAGGAGAACTATCTGGGGATGGCAGGCTTGATCTATACACACATGCTAGTGGTTTGCAGGCAGCTCACGTCTAGATAAAAAAAAAATTGCAAATTATTTGATCCTTCTTTCTCTCTCTACACTTAATAATGCTTAGGGACCAAAGATCCAAGTTAGCACTAAGCAGCAGCAGCTAAAGAATAAGAATATGGGGTTGTCCATGGCTGATCCATAAGCTTACTAAACGTATGCACTATTAACTTCAATACAACTTAATAAACGATCTGCATAAATATCTGCATTCAAACATAGCTTTTTTAAAACCTACAGTCTTGATTCACTTTGTTCCAAACAGGTTCTTGTAAATATCTGCTGAAGTGTACATTGGAAATGACTAAATGTATGGTTATACAATTATTTACACCTGTATTTAATGACAGACAAGGCTGGCTAATGACCCTAAATTATCTATTAGCATGTGTAATCCAAAGTTCCACAGTTTTCAAGTTTCAGCTAACACTTGAGTTTAATGTTTGGGAGTTGATGCCTTCTCAAAGAAAAACAGAGCCATCAAAGTTAAAGGAGCAATACATAGGTCTCAACCTTCCATTTCCAAAATGAGGGACACACTAGCACTCACTATGTGGAAGAAATGGGCAAAATGTGAGACACAGACACATACTAACTAACAGCTTACTACCAACTCCATTAGAAAAGGCATAGGATAATATATGTTTTTAGTTTTACTTATAAAATAAGATTTTTTTCATAAATGAATATAATTCATTTTTATTTACCACATAGATATCAGCTGAAAAAATCCCACCGAATGTGTCGCAAACCCTTTCAATGTGGAACCGAGGAACATGAACTTTTTAAGACCCTGAATGAGGTACGTACCATACATTCCTCGTAATGAGGTCGAGGAACATATCTTCTCTCTGCTCAGCTCCAGAGCTCTAGTATGCTGGACAATGTCCTCTACCACCTGGCTGCTGCCACATGGACATAGTTAGCCCCCTCTTCACGGTCACGGAACTGCTAGCTTAAAATTTGGCGCGAGTCCGACTGCAAATTAGAATTACTTCCTTCCACGCTGGTGTGGTGTTGTAAGCATGCATGCTTCTCTTTAAAGGAGAAGACGGCGCTAATACCGCAATCACAATCAACGGTACCTGGCTACCTGCTGCAGCTGTAAAAGTGGGAGGTCGCTCGCTCATAGTTGCACAAAACCCGGGCTTCACATGTCCGGTTTTGAATAATATTTGTAACCGGACAATTTGTCAAAAAAACGGACAGTTCGGTCAAAAAACGGACAGCTGGCAACCCTATCAATACATGAGCGCTTTCGTTAAACAAGTGTTAACTTCATCACACCTTTATTCATAACTTGGGTTTAAATGTGAATGTAATAAGCACAGCTTTCTTGTTTACTCGATACAAAAAACTGACAGACTTGCTGCGCAGAGTTGGAATCTATTTCAAACTAAGAACACATTTTGCCACTTTAACTTGCACTGTTTTGTATTTATACACTTGCCTATTATTTATAGTGGTGCTGTATTGTTTCTGTCTCTTGTGTTAATCTTGGTGGCTTTGAAACTGCCCGCCCCTCTTGTAAGTTTGTATTTGAATACTCCTTCTGGGCCTATCTCATTTGCTCAGTCAACTGAGTGCAGTGAGATCATATTTTAATTTCAGGCACTCCTACTGTGTGCAAAGAGAGCATTTGAGAAGGACAATCCCTGTAGCCTCTTAATCCTGCTGTGTTCCCTCCTTCAAAAAAAAAAAAAAAAAAAATATATATATATATATATATATATATATATATATATATATATATATATATATATTCAGCTGGTCGTACTGTAACTGTCTTAGTTGCTGTTCATGGCTGTTATCTGTTCAGTTGTTCTTACTCTGCACTTATTACTGCTTGTTAGTAGCCTTCTAATTTAATGCCTTCTGCACTTGTTTTTTTAGTCATTTGTTAATTTAATTGCATTTAATTAACTGTATTTGCCGTAATATTAATATACGTGTGCTAGCCTGTACTGCATTTGAATTGTATTTACTGCTGTTTTAGCTGCTTTTCTGTAAAAAAAAAAAAAAAAATTCCTAACTTGTTTTTTGCCTTTCCTGTAACTTATCTAGTCCAGATACAGACTTGCTGTATCCAGGACTGTTTGTAAGCTCCTGAGCACCCCAAGCCTTTCTGTGTTGGAGGGAAGCCTTCTAGCTTATCAGTAGGAGTGGTAAGCACTAGGTAGCCTATCTACCACAGGAGGAGAGGTTCCTGGCCCAGAAATGATAGTTTATTGGCCGTTTGGGAAGCTCTTCCATCTCTTTCAACCTTCTGATTCAAAAGCCTGTGTTTGTGCTTGCTTCCTGCCTTTCTTGTTACTTATTAGTGGGAGTGGTAAGCATCAGGTAGCCTATCTACAACGGGAAGAGTGGGTTTTAGCCCATAAATTGTAGTTTATTGGCCTTTTAGGCAGTTTTCCATCTCTTTCAACTTTTTGGCTTAAAAGCCTGCATTTGCGCTTGTTCCCCACTTTTCTGTAACTAGTCTAGTCCAGGTACAGATTTGCAGTATCCAGAACTCTTTGAAAGCTTCTAAGCCCCCCAAGCCATTCTGTGTTGGAGGGAAGCCTTCTAGCTTATCAGTGGGAGTGGTAAGCATTAGGTAGCCTATCTACCACAAGAGGAGTGGTTCTGGCCCAGAAATTGTAGCTACTGGCCACTTGGGCAGTTTTTTCCAATCTCTTTCAACTTTCTGGTTTAAAAGCCGCACTTGCGCTTGTTTCCCACCTTTCCTGTTACGAGCCTAGTCCAGATACAGAGTTGCTGTATACAGGACTGTTGGTAAGCTTCTGTGCCCCACAAGCCTTTCTGTGTTGGAGGGAAGTCTTCTAACATATCAGTGGGAGTGGTAAGCACTACGTAGCCTATCTACCACGAGAGGAGTGGTTCTGGCCCAGACATTGTAGTTTATTGGCCGTTTGGGCAGTTTTTTTCCATCTCTCTCAACTTTCTGGTTTTAAAGCCCGTGTTTGTGCTTGATCCCCACCTTTCTCGTAACTAGTCTAGTCCAGGTACAGATTTGCTGTATCCAGGACTGTTTGTAAGCTTCTGAGCCCCCCATGCCTTTGTGTTGGAGTGCAGCCTTCTAGCTTATCAGTGGGAGTAGTAAGTACTAGGTCGCCTGTCTACCACAAGAGAAGTGGTTCTTGGCCCAGGAATTGTAGTTTATTGACCATTCGGGAAGTTGTCCATCTCTTTCAACTTTCTGGTTTAAAAGACCACATCTGCACTTGTTTCCCATCTTTCCTGTAACTAACTTACTGGAAAGCACTAGAAAGCCTTAAACTGATATAAGCCTTCTAGCTTAAAAGAGAGACTTTGGAGTGATTCAGTATCAGTTTTCTGTATTTTCTTGCTCTACTTAACTGTTTTCCGCCTAAACGCTGATTTATTGTGATTTAAAAGCTTGTTTTTTTTTCACATATTGTACTTATTTGACTGCCTGTACTTTTAAAAAGTTGTTTTTGTTTAAATAAATTGTTTAACTGTTGTAGGCTGCACACTAAAGTGCGATAGCCTTTTCTGATCACTTGTAGTCGTTTAAAGCTGTTTTAAGTGTACTTTTTACTGTTTTTGCCTTATCTTTTCGAAAAAGTAAATAAATAAATTTCTTGTTTCCCACCTTTCTAAGCTAGTATAGTCCAGTTTTCAGGCTAGTGCTGAATTCAGGGCTGTGTTACAAGTTTCTGAGTTGCCCATACCTTACTTGGATAGAGGGAAGTTTCTCTGTTCACCTGTGAGAGAGGGGAACTTTGAGCAGCCATCTGTCCCTGGAGGAGTGGTTCCAGCCAAGAAGTTAGTAGTTTAAAAAATGCGTAGTGCTGAATTCAGGGCTGTGTTATAAGTTTCTGAGCTGCCCATACCTTACTTGGATAGAGGGAAGTTTTTCTGTTCACCTGTGAGAGAGGGGAACTTTGTGCAGTCATCTGCCCCTGGAGGAGTGGTTCCAGCCCAGAAGTTAGTAGTTTAAAAAATGCGTTGCATGGTTTTGTGCACCGGGCAGCACCGGTTAGCTAGGGTTAAATTATTCCCGGCTCCATTAAGTCTCCTCCTCAGTTTTTCACTTGAAACTAGTCTAACTCTCAATCTAAGCACTCAAAAAGCATCATACAGTCCAACACTTGCTCAGACCTAATAGCAAGCACTAATATACCCCGACACTTGACTGCCCAGCAGGGCAAGGCTCTTTATCCACCCCTCACCAACCAAGCAACTAAGCAGCTCACCCTACTATTCAGGCATGACCAAAGGGCAACTTCAGGTGTACTCTCCAGTCCAGCTGGTGAATCTGGGTATTCTGAGGCAATGTTACAACTGCCTCATGTACACAGACAGCCCTCTCCTCCTACCACAAAATACTAACATATGTTTGAGATGCAATTATACAGCCAAACAGGAGGCTAAGGTATCTCCACCCAAGACTGGAACAGACAGTCATGAGGAGAAGGTTAACACTTGCACCACACCTCCAACCTCACACACACCTACTAAACCAGCACTGGCAAAAAATACACATAAATACACAAAATCATATTCAGAGGCTCTAAATAAAAACCTGCAAAAGCATCAGAGAGCTCCAAAGCAGACACCCACAAAACCTGCACCTCCCGTCACAAACCAGACAACACATAAAACACAAAATCAATGTGCCGCGCAATCACAGCCCTTAAGGTGAAATAACATACCTAACACACTAGTAATAGGTGACTCAATAGTCAGGCACACTGACACCCCACTCACTAGGCTGGACAAGGAGAAGGTTACTATTAGCTGCCTGTCGGGAGCCAAAATCCGCCACATAACACAAGCACTCAGGTCACTCCAGAACAAGTACAAATATGACTCTGTCATTGTTTATGTTGGTGTGAATGACCTGAGCCGTACCTCCCTGGACTACATGAAAAGAGACATGGAAGAGCTCTATGATCATGTAGCCCAGGCGGGTATGACCCTGACCCTGAGTAGCATCCTGCCCTCACCAAGAATGATACCTCAGCATAAAGAAAAAATGATCAATTTCAACAACTGGCTAAGCTTCTGGTGTTATTCAAAGGGGATCTAGTGTCTGTCAGCCTGGGATGACATGCTCGACAAGCCGCGTTGCTTCGCAAGAGACGGCTTGCACCTGTCACTCCTTGGCTTTCAAATACTGGCCAAGGCTCTTGCTGCCCCCATAGTGCCTTTTTTAGGCAAGGCTCAAAATTCAAACCCACCTTCATAAACAGCACAAGCAAAAAAATGAGGGTTATGCTACTCAACGCCAGGAGTTTAAATCTCAAAATGCATGCGCTTGAAGCACTCCTAATTATGGAGAACGTCGACATCTGTGCAGTAACTGAAACCTGGTTCAAGGCTCCAGAGAGCACTCCAGCACTACTGGGCTACAACTCATACCACACATTTCGGCCACAGAACACGGACTGAAATACAAAAGGAGGGGGTGTATCCATATTCATCAAGGATACCCATACCTCCAGGTTAGTGGTGCAGCATGATACCTCTGAGATCATCCATGTGCAACTAACATTGAGCAAATCTGCAATGCAAATTGTGGCCTGCTACAGATCACCCTCCATGACCCAGGACCACCACTCTGCCTTTCTGGAGACACTGGAAAACATGAAGGTCCTACCGAACACCCTGATTTTGGGATATTTCAATTACCCTACCATTAACTGGAAAAACTACTTGAGTACAAACTCCCAGGCTCAGCGCTTCCTGGAATTTATCACCTCAAATGCCCTGGATCAGCTGGTAAATTCCCCTACCAGAGGCCACAACATAATTGACCTGGTCATCACCAACATGGGTGACAGGTGCTCCGTTCCAGAGGTAAACCTGTCACTGGTTAGATCAGACCATAAACTAATCACCCTGGATGTCCAAACCCCACCACCACCCCAACCAAGGAAACCACAGTGAAAAACTTTCCTAAAGCAAACTTCACCTTACTTAAGGCAGAGGTGGTAAGTTTCACAGCCCCCACGCTAAAGGATAACACTGCCCAAGATACAGAATAATTTAAAATTGCACTCTATGAGCACCTACAAGGACGCATGGATCATGCCATCCCTAGCAAATCCAAGACTCACTCCCCTAAGAGAAGGAAACCAGTCTGGTGGACCCCTGCCATAAACAGGTTATACAACAAAAGGAGGAACCTAGTTCAGAAAAAAAGCAAATACCAAGAAGGAAAGACATCCCCGATCAGTATCAGTAAGAAACTAAGGTCCCTCATAAAATCATCCAAGGCTAACTTCAAAAGAAAAATAGCCAAGGATTCTAAAGATAACCACAAAGACTTCTTTAGCTATGTCAAGAATCTATGTGGCAACTCGCAGATATGCTCTGAGATAGTGCAAAATAGCACAAAATATATTGAACCTACTGATATTGCCAACATACTGGCAGCTAGATTCAGTGCAAACTTCACCTCCCTCTCACCTTCAAAAGGGCACACAACAATACCGGAAAAGTGTAGTGTCCCAGAAATCATAGAAGCACAGGTGAAAACAGCCCTTTCAAAAACCAAAAACACAGCATCAATGGGGCCAGATGGTGTCCCAGGCTGTGTCTTGCACGAACTACAGAATAAACTAACCCCCCACCTAAATACGCTGTTCAGCCTCAGCCTTTCCACAGGCTACGTGCCCACAGAATGGCGCACAGCAATGGTTATTCCGCTCCACAAAGGAGGGGCCACAACTGACCCTGGTAACGATCGCCCCATAAGCCTGACTAGCCTGGTCTGCAAGGCTATGGAGAGCATCATCATGGAACTCATTAACAAAGACATTGGGAACCTCCAAACACTTGACCTGACCCAGTTTGGCTTTGTTAAGGGCAGATCGTGCCTACTAAACCTGGTTGGCTTCTTCGAGACAGTTACCAAGGCCATAGATGAGGGAAAGGTGGCTCACACAGCCTACCTTGATCTCGCCAAGGTGTTCGACACCATTCCTCACTCGGGTATTATAGAAAAACTCACCAGCCTGAACATAAACCCCTATGTCACAAGATGGGCTGCCAACTGGCTTACAGACAGAACTCACATGGTAAGAATAGCAGGCTCCAGTTCTGACTCTAAACCAGTCACAAGTGGTGTCCTGCAAGGCTTGGTTCTGGGACCCCTACTATTCGGCATATATTTCTCAGAAGTACAGGCAAACACAGGAGGACTATGGCTAACCAAGTTCGCCGATGACTGCAAACTGGGAGCCATAATTGACTCTCTGGCTGACACGGGCATCCTCCAAAAAGGCCTTACTGAGACAGACACCTGGTATCAAAGTCATGGCCTCAAGCTAAATGCCAAAAAATGCATAGTCATCCCGTTTGGGAAAAACAAAACACCCATGAATTACCACATAGGTGGCAGCCCCCTTAATACAGAAGAGATAATAGATCTGGGGACACAGGTAGATAGTAATCTCTCCTTTGACAATCATATTGCCACAGTAGTTAGGAAATCTTTCTATGTGGCCCATCTAATTACTAAGGGGTTTGCATCTAGAAATAAAGAGGTTATAGTGCCCCTCTACTCGTCACTCATCAGACCCATCATAGAGTACAATGCCCCATTTGGGATGTACTTCACAAGACAATACCAACAGCTTGAAAGACCACAAAAGGTCCTCACCAAGAAGATTACTGGCCTCAAACATATGTCCTATGCAGCCCAGCTGAAAAAACTCCGGCTGTACTCAGTGGCATATCGCTTTCTCAGAGGTGATCTCTGCCTGACGTACAAAGCCATGTCCAACTCAGATATGATGGACATGCTCCACCTAAAGAAATCCAAGTCACTGCGAGCCATGCGCTCTAGTGAGCTAAACCTCACCACAACAATAAATAGAACATGCTGGAGGGATAGATTCCTGTCACAGAGACTCTCCATGCTTTGGAACAAAATTCCTAACTACATTAGGCAGAGCCCCTCACTAACACTCATCAAGAGAAGCCTTCACGAGCGGATGGGTAACAGAAAATACACCCCTGGGATCACTTCATTGGCTCTGCTTGACAGAGGCTCAGTTAATTAATCAATGGGGTGGCGAAAGCCGACATACTCTGGCTAGGCTTATAAATGCCCTCAGGCAGATAGTCTAGTACCTACCTATGAACCTATGAATCAATATGTCACTTTGTTTTTTACCTTGTACACAGCAGTACAGCTTCCAGGAGTCTTTGAATATGACAGCAACAGCTCCTCTGCTCATACAATATAACATAAACAAGAAAAATGAATGAACCAATGAAAACAGCTAAAGCTGTAACCAAAAGTGTTTATCTACTGAATAACCACAACAAACTCTACATGACTCATACACACACACCTGGCCAAAGCTGTAACTTTGAAAAGTGACTAAAATGCAGCAACATTAATTCATTTGCTCAACAGAACAGAAACCATTTCAAATCCACAAGCTGTAAAACAACTTCAATTACTAACTGTAACTTGAAATTCAGAGAAAACACAGTAAAATGTAGAAAAATAAGATAAACCACTTAAAAACTGATGTAAATATGTAAGCACTGCAAAGAAGCCACTTGAAATGCAGTGCAACTATAAAATGACTTCAGTTAACAATAGTAATTTCAAATTAATAGCAAATACAGTAAAATGCAGAAAAAACAACAAAAGAAATTAGCAAAGCTGACTTAAATAGCAAGTTGAATTTAAGTGCAATAGAATAAATGGTAGCTTGTATTCTGTCTGCATACAGTTTTCATATTCATAATGTGCAAACATGGGTTTTGTCTGAGTACCCCAACTTCCCATTACCTCCCAAAAAATGGTAGCTTGGTAACTAGTCCAAACTATCTATATACAGTTCAGCTATAGATTACATTACCCATTCCCTGGTGGCCCATGTCACACCAGAAAATGTTCCGCATAGGATTAGTACACTTACTGGTCTAACAAATAATAAATTAAAATCACTGACCCTGGTAGTATTAACTGACTCTTTGGACATAGTATGTTACCCTTCTGTTAGGGAAAGAACAGAAGCTTGTGTGTGAGGTAAAAAATGCCATCTAGATTTAGTTAATAATAAAAAAAAAAATATATATATATATATATATATATATATATATATTTTTTTTTTTTTTTTTTTTTTTTTTTGTTATGGTCATATACTGAGATCTGTGTCTAAAGCAATGCATAAAATGAAACTGCTTCTTATAGAGCCCAGTGGACCAAAAACCAAGTGTAGTCAATGGAACCTTTTAATAAGAACAACAGTTCTTAAACAGTGAGGATAGTCCCACCAAGGAGATCCCAGTCTCTGAAAAGTAAGAGGCACAGTAAGCCTGAAACTTTCCTCTATGCACCATGTTGTCTTTTAAAAATTCTGCTAATAGTCTCATGTTAAACATGTACTGACAGCAGTCATTGGAACTACATGTTGTGTCTTTCGGCTTTTTCCCGGTTAGGGGTCGCCACAGTGGAACTCCGGTCCGCTAATGATTGGCAGTAGATTTTTACGTACAGAGTTGCCAGCCCTGATGCACAACCTTCAACAAAGGTACGCCCATTTACGCATGTCTCCACACAGCAGATGCTCTAGCTGAGAATCGAACAAGACAATGTCTATCTGGGAGGCGGCAACGCTACCGCAGCACCATCACCACAGTCTAGTCATTGGAACTACATATTGTCTGCAAATCAGGGTTGAAAGAATTATGCTGTGAACAAGTAGTTATTTCATATCCTATGAGGCATGACAACTATTAAGTTATTTCATATGTTCTATTTCTTTGTAAATGCGTTTTTGAGTCTAATTCTCTAAACTGAATGGCCACAAGCTGCTTATATAAAAACTGCTGTATTACTATATATAAAGTCAAGCTAGCAAGTTTTTTTCTACATGGGAAGACCCCAAGATGATTTTTGACATCTATGAATAGCGTGAGTTTTTTTTTTTTTTTTTTACATGGCTAGACAGAGGCTCACTGAGTCAATGAACTAGGGGATTCCTTCAGGCACCAAGGTGTGACTGCCTTCTAATTTAACTCCTCTCATTCTCAGCCTGAACACCACTTCTAAGTCCTCTGGTATGTGGGCAGGGCACACTGACATGAGCACTATAAGGCTTCCTCAACATTGCTGAATATATCTGACTTATGTTTCTTTACTAGCTAAAGTTATGGAAGATTAATATATTTAACTATCTGTTTATTATCTGGATAAGTCCTGCTAAGGTTATTGCCATAATGAGCATTGATAACCTTTTGGTCACAATTTATTGCAATCACTTTAGCTAATAAGGTCTTGAGTAGGGTCCATTCAGATATCACTTTACTGATTTCCCCAGATTTATGGGAATACACTGCCCTGGAGATGATGGCAGAACTCATTACACTCAGAACCATCATGTCTGGGTTTCCTGGGTCTGTCCAGTTGTCACTCCAGCCATATGAGCACAGCACCTCTCTTTTGTACAAGTGTTTACAATGAATGCCCACAGATCTGATGAAATAACAACAAAATTAATCACTGAACTTTGGTCCAAGGTGCACTGGTACAAAATACACTGATGAGGTTTCTTATATTCAAACATGATTTTTGCCATGCACAAGCCATGGTTAGAAATCTAAAAATAGATAGAGGCATATCAACTTGTCAAAGGCAGTTTCAGTGAATGTAAAAATACTGAAAATGTTTGCTGAAACTGCCTTCAGTGAGCATCACTAGAAAAGCCCCCCCCATACTCTGTAGGTGGGGGGGGACACCCTGAACTTATATATCAGGGTAATCCTATGGGCTAGGCTTGTAAAGGCTCCAGGGCCATTAGCCTAGTACACACCTATGAACCTATGAACCTATATAACAACTCTGTGATCACACATTAGTGGAGAAACAGACAAACTCTACCGATACCATGTAGTTTTGGTGAACTTACATCAATCATTTTATGTTCGCTGAAACTATTATCGGCAACCTGATGTACTTCCAAACAGTTCACCACTCAGATTCAGATTAGGCAGGCTTTTCCTTCCAGTCAAGCCCCCTCCAGAATCCTTAGGCAGTACAATATTTAGCACAACTGTCTGTAAGAAGGTAGAATAATCTGAAGAGCTGCAGACCCACAATCAGTGCACATACCCTCCCTTTCTCTGGCTTGCAGTTGCATTGAGGAAACCTTCTATCTTAATTTTAAAAACTGCAACTGAACAGCATCCTGCTAGGGGATTGTGAGGATTCCCTCACTTTCAGGAGAACCCTCCTGAGGGTCAACTCCAGAAAAGGAGACTGACCACCCTTTTTTGAGAAGTATGATTCCAGAGCCAATGTTGTGCTGTTCAGCCAGTCCGTCAAGTGAAACGTTTCATGATCTCAAGGACTGTAGAACACCAGGCATAATTGTCCACCACTGCTTCTTTAAATTCTTGTAAATTTGCATTCATTGCTCAGTAATGCTGTCTATGCTGCCCACTTCTTCTATTACTTTCAATATTCCCCAGCATTAACTCCTTTTTAAGTGAATCTTATCTTTGAATTATGTTAGCAAAACATTTCAGTTATAATTTTATTATTAGACCACCCAGTGAATAGTTATGGTTGTATTAAAGGATTTGATCTTCTTGCAGTATGTGGAATTCTCAAAAGTTTTCTCCATCGTCATCACTCAAAAGCATTGATTTTGTGGTACATAACCTTATTAACAGTCCTATTATCACAGCCATATATTATTACTTGGAAAACTTTTCTTTTGACTAGATGGAACTTTGCTGATAATGTAATGTCACTGTTCTTTAATATCTTATCCAAATTTACCAAAGCTTTCCTTCCAATAAGTAAAAGTCTTTTAATTTCAAAGTTGCTGTCACTGTCTGCAGAGGTTGTTCAGCCTAAGAAAATAAAATATGCCACTGTCTCTGCTCCTTCCCCCTCTATCTTCAAAGTCCTAATAGGGCTAGATGGCATACTTTTTCTTTTATCCACTTTTGACCTTTTCACTTTCACTGCCATCAACAGGCTCTTCAACTCTACCTCCCTTTCAGCCATCACAGTAATATCTAAAGTTGTTAAAATTTCTCCTGGCAGATTCGATTCCAGCATCTGATTAATCTAACCCACCATTTTGCACAGTACATTTAGCATTTAAATTAGGTAAATCTAGAAGGCAATTTCAACCTCACATACACATATTCTGTTCCTTCCCTAGCAGAAAGGTGACATATGATGTCAAAAGAGTCAGTTTCCACTGTCAGGGTCTATGGTTTTAATTCATCCTTATCTGGGCTAGTGTTTGATTGGCACTGTGAGTGCAACTGACCTGGTCTCATTGCCTTACAGATTGAGACTTCAAGCAACAAATCCACTTTGAATTTTTGGAATAAGTTTGTCTGGACCACTTTGGTGACCTGGCCACCAGGTGACCAATAATGAACATCACTTGGCTCCAGAGGTGAGACCTGACATCCCTGTTTAGGTCGAGGTTCTCAGATTCTTTACTTGAACCATCATGGTGTCACTGTTGACTGATGTTAGTCTGGCTCCCTTTTCAGATTAATTCATCAAGGATGTATGCTGAGATAAAGAACACAAAACTGTGACAGAAAAAAGTTCAGAAAGAAAATAAACAGTAATACTCAAATTGTGCTTTGTGTGTACACTTGTGGATTTGGACTAAAAAAGGAAACAACAATATGTGGTGACAGGAACCTAACATTTGGATGGAGTTGCTCTCTAATTATAGAAGCAACATCTTTATATCAAGAAGACAGTATTGTTGTTTACAAAAGAAAAAAGCAATAAACGAGCAAGTCCACGTGAATATGACAACTAAATGCTATGCAGCCATCACTTCCATTCTTCCTGACTTGTCTTCCACCCGTCTCAGTATTATATTTGACCTATACTCATACTCATGCATTCAAACTCAACTGCAATACCTCAAAGTTTATTAAATCATAAAAATGTTTCTCGGTTATAAAATATTCTTTACACAGCTGTTATCTGATCTTACTTGGCCTGGCACTCTTCGTCTGTTTCCTAAGGAAAGCTAGGTCCATTGATGTTCTCCTCAATTCAAGGAGCAAAAAAAAAAGATCTATTAAAAACTGTAGCAAATGATGTAGCTAAACGTTATACCACACAAGAAGCACTGAAGTAAGCCCTGAAGTCCTTAAGTCCTGACTGGAAAAGCATTATTTCTGATTTGTCAGTAGTGTATTCATTATCTTATTTGCATTTCTGAATGTATGGAAATAAATGCACTACCAATGAATTGTCATTTGCTGATCACACCCCCTAATACCTTGCACCCAATGCAGATGCCCTCTTCACCCCCTTCCTAGATACACTTCCGATTCTTTATTTTTCACTAAGTATAAGTTTTCTTTATGTAATATTTCAAAGGTTTCTGCCTGCCTGACAGTTGCTTTGAAACAGGAACAGTGTCACCTGCTAACATGCAAAATTCTTTGAAACATAGGGAGACCATGATAAAGATTTATATAGTAGCTGAATTCATTTACCATGTTAAGGAATGTATCTGTGTACTTGCATGAGTGTGTGACAGTCCTGCTGACTTTTTCTGTCCCTGGTGTTGAGCTGATGGCTCTCGATTTCATCAGCTGAGTAGATATGCGACACCAATCTCTAGGGTTTACCGAAGACAAAGGAATCATGCAAAAAGGAAAAGGATAACGGTGAAGAAATGGCTGCATTAATTAAGTCTTAACAACACGTGTACAGTCTGATAATATAGGACTTGTGCACATGTAGCAAAAAGGCATATATGAAAAACAGAGGTCTGAATGGTGCAGCCGGCCAGGAAACTGAAATATTTAATAGGCTGGATCCAAAAATAAAACACTGAGAATCACAACTACAGTAGAATTAGCCAGGGAATGAATATTGCCTTGCCAGCTTTCTGCTGGCCAATTTCTGCCAGTATGAATGCAGTATGAATGCAGCTGGTGCACTTAACTCCGTCGTCTTAAACAAGGAAAGGTTAGCAACTGTCAAAAGTATTAACGGTCGAAAATATTTCAACATCGAAAAGATTAACATCTAACTGCCACTGCAACAGGTGTAACCTTACATAATGAGCAAACTGTAATGTCATCTATTATTATGTATTTCTGAACTAAGCAGACAGTAGGTAGTAAAACACTGTACATTATAATACTGTAGTATATTGTTCTGTTTGTAACAAAGTAATCACTACAGCAAGCTTTTCAATTTGAAACGTATGCTTCTTTACAATAAAGTTTAGAAAAACAGAGAAATGCAGTTAATGTCAAACAGTTCTGCCTACAGTGAAAAATTCTCTTAACAGGTTCCTCTGCAGACTTTTCCAAGCTCAGTTCAAAGACAGTATTTCTTTACATTCTGGCGCAGTATTGCCCTGTACCCTGGGTTTTGGCACTGTAGCTGGCAAAATAATTGAACAGTTATACCTCTCAACTATATCTTGTAAGGAGGAACAATTCTCATTCTGACTCCTAAAAGTCCGTGTTACATTCATAGCTAAGAATTTTTTTAAGTAACCAAAAAACTCAGCATATAAACACTTCCTTTCAGACAGGAATAATAGGTTAAAAGCCATAAAAATGTAATATTTAAAACTGATGTTAAAAATCACCAATCCCGAAACCTCAAAAACTATCAGTACAGTCGATTAAAAACAGTCTATTCAATCAGTTAGGTGCTTTTACCTCCTACATCAACTGGAACTTCATCAGAACTAAAAAAGTTTAAACTGTTATACTTAAATACTATTCAAGCTTTAATAATCAAGTTTCCAACATCTCGTTAGAATGAAATGAATTTTTTGAATGGAGGGTTCCTAAACATCTTTATATTTAGAGCGTGATTATTTTTTCTAAAAAAAGAATTAATTGTTCAAAAAAACATTAGTTCTAAATTGGTATTGGGTTTTTAAATAATGCAACTTCTATGTACTGATTATTGATTGTATTATGGGTGGTTTTGTTATTCATTTTTACACATGCCTTTAAGAATTGTGGTACTTTGAGGTTCCAATACTATTTAAGCACACCAGATTAAAGTTTTTCACTTCTGATAAAGTATCAATTGATGTAGGGGATGAAAGTGCTTAAATGACTGAACTGACTAGTTTTAATCAACTGTATTGATTGTTTTGAAATTCTGAGACTGGTGATTTTTAACATCAATTTTTAGTATTAAATTTATGTGGTTTTACCTATTATTCCTTTGGAAAAAAGTGTTGTGTGCAGAGTTTATTGGCACACATGCATTTTTTAAGTAATATCTATTATAAATAGTACTGACTCATATTAATTCATCAAAAGAACTTTTTATAATTGTAAAGTAACATATTATAACCATGCTGGGATTTTCCTATTAGAAGCTGTTAGTAAGCTGTTAAGTAAGAGTTTTATATTTTGCCCATTTGTTTCACATTGTGAGAGGTAGTTTTTCACAATTTCAAGATGGAAAGTTGAGAGCTATGTGAACAGTACTTAAAAAAAAGAATAAAACAGCTATTTGCCTACTTTCTTTTCTCTAAAGGGTTCTACTACCTTCCCTCATAGGAATATCCTCAGGATTTCCTTCTTTGTTCCTTTTAGCAAAATTAATTCTTTATGGTGACCTCCCAGGACCTTCATTGCACCCAAGTATCATACATCTCATGTATAACAGGGCAATGGTTTTAAATATCCCTGTGTACAACTGTTATTCACTAGCTCTAACCTCCCTGCCTATTTCTGACTTAGTTAGTGTCCTTAAAAGGACCATGCAGCAATATTAACCCTCTGAGCTTGCACACTTAATGAGACCAGACACTACTATCCTGCATGACTCTCCTTCGATCATGGAAGCATTGGTTTGAGGCTCAGCAGTTGAACTGCATGTCAGGGTCAGCCCATGTGCATTCAGGTGGCTACAGCCTGGCCAATGTATGTTTTGAATCTGAAAGACTCTTTCAGTTATTGCCATTGCGACAGCTTTGTGTTGGCGCCCTTGTGTTTGAACAGCCATTAAAGGGGTGAATGATCAGTGATCAGGAGATACTCTCTCCCCAAGAGATAATATATCAGATGGTGAGGGCCCATTTAATAGAGTAATACTCTCTTTCTACACACAAGAAACCTTTCTTCAGTATTACTAAGATTCCAACTAGTATACACAGATAGGGTGTTCCCACCTATCTATAACCTGAGATAAGATTGCATCCATATTAACCCCCAAGGTTTATGTACACACTAGGCACTGTTTAAAAAAAACAGTGGCTAAGAGTATGTGGTGGTCTAAGTATAGGATATTTTTAGTTGTCTAACAGCTTGCACCATTGCATTTGTCCACTACATCTTTAGTGGAGCCTTACCTTTCATCAGGTCAGGCAGGATGCAAGCAATATTGGTAAAATCAGGAACAAACTTTTGATAATAGCTAACCAAGCCAAAAAGCATTACACTTACATTTTAGTGTATGGTGTGGGCCAATTCTGCACTGATTCCATTTTTAGCCTCTTGTTTTACAAGCCCTTGGCCTATTAAGTAGCTAAAGTAGCAGGCTTCTGCCGTACATAATTTGCATTTAGCTGGATTAGTCATCAATCCAGACTGATGCAGTGTTTAAAGCAGCCTGAACTTTGGAAAGATGGCTCTCCCAGTCCACAGAGAACATTGCATTATCCAAGTAGTCTACTTCATAACTAGCATGGGGCCTAAGGATTTTATCCATCAGCCTCAGGAATGTTACAGGTGCTTCAAAAATACCAAAAGGCAACAGTCTATAATAGAAGAGCCCAACAGGTGTGGAAAATGCTTTTTTTCCCTAAGTATCTGAACTTGTGGGATTTGGGTTGGGTCTAATGTGGACACAAAACTAGCCTTACTCAATCTGTCAATCAGTTCATCAACCCAGGGTATGAGATATGAATCAGATGTAGATATGCTGTTTAGTTTCATAACGTTGCTGCAAAACCTTCTAGACCTATCAGGCATAGGAACTAGTACAACACAGAATACTTAATCTGGGATTATACTACAACTCAAAGTTTAAACATTTTTCGCACTCTGTCTCTAACTGTTTAGGACTGGGATTCAACAGGGTTTTAAGTGTGCTTTCTCCCCAGGCACAGTTTCTATGGTGTGCTTGCTGAATTAAACTGATTTTATAACATGACATTGAGAATGTGTCCTTTTTTTCTGAGCAGAACTCCCTTCCATTTTCTAAAACAATGACAGAGTCTACCCCTGTTCTGACTTCAAGACCTACTGCTGAAACATTTCCCTATGAACATACCCACTTTCTATGGCTTTAGAACATTTATGTGGTACAACTATTCTGGCTTCCTTTTCCCAGTTGTCTCACTTTATAATACACTTCACTTGCTTAGTATATTGTTTCAAAAAGCTCCTTTCCAATGTACAGAGGAAAATAATAAAAGTACCCTATCTCCTTCTTTGAACTCTCTCAAATGAGCATTTCTGTTGTAAGTTTCCTATGTCTGTTGTGCCCTCTCTCCATATGTTCTCTCATTACTGACATAATAGTTCTTAATCTCCCCTGCAGATTAAAAAAATGTGCTACTGAGCTTTTAAATGTGTTTTCTGCCTCCGGTGTTTCTTTTGCTATATCTAGAAAGCCTTTGGGATGCCTGCCATTTAGCAGTTCAAATGATACGAATCTAGTTGTGGGTTGAGGCACCTTCCTTACAGCAAAAAAAAAGATACAGAAGCAGTTATTCCCAGTTTTCTCCATGTATCTCTACAGCCTTTTGGAACAGAGACTTTAAAGTTTTGTTACATCATTTAGCTAGTCCATCTTCTTAAGGGTGATATATGGCTGCCCTTATCTGTTTCACTTTAAAGCAATGGCAAATTTCATTCACTCTGGGTGTAAATAAGGTGCCTTGGTTAGAGAAAATTAATAGATGTTTTTGTACAGTATGCACTTTGGACTGACTCTTTGCAGGAGTTCTCCGTCTAGAAGCTTTATTCCATAATCAATAATTCTGAGGACATATAGATAGTCAATATTCAGTTTCACAAATGGACCCATAATATCCTTTGCTATGAGTTCAAAAGGAACCCCTATCATAGGCAAAGATAAAAAGGATTTGCTGCAGTGCTTTGGCACTCAAAGAAGGATACACTAAAGTTTTCTGTGTCCTTGATAATACCTGGCCAATAAAATCTATCCAAAACTCACAATTTTATTTTGTCCATTCTGAAATTACCATTCAGGATCTGGCTGTATGCCAATTTCATTGAAAGTGTTATAAAATCTTTTGGAATGAATAAACAGCTCAGTATCTGTCCCTTTTGTTTTGTTCCTCTACATAGCAGGTCATTTTTTAGCTTGAAGTAGAAGTATGTAAGTAAGCCTGTTCAGTTCTTTTTGTTCCCTGTCTAATCTATGTTTCCTTTAGCTTTGTATAGGGTGTCATCTTCCTTCTGAGCTGTCTTGAAATTAACATGATTTCTCTGGTGATCAGCCAAGTCAGTACTTTCTTCAGCATTCTGACATGTAGCAAAAGAAGTCTTCTCTTCTACAAGTACAAATACAGTTTTTTTTCTCTTCATCTAGGTCATCTCTTGTAAAGTAAATGCACCACATGGAATGAACTTTCTTCTAAAAGGAATACTGGCTGCTTCCCCCTTTTCCTTCCTCCAGCAAATCTACCTGTCTTTCCCTTACATTCTAGCTTCTGTATCTGTGTTTCTGTCTGACTTTCTGCTTTGGTAGACTGGAGATAAGCTTAGGACTTCTGTTCATGTTTTTTCATTGTTTTTCATGTCTTTCTTTATGAGAATACATCTGCCCCTTTCTCAGTTTCTGTCCCTGTTCCCCTAAGTCTGTTCTTAACTAGGGGCCTCTGTGACAGTCTATGCTGATTTATTTTATCACTTCAACTGTTGTGGTCTTTAGGTAAATTCACACGTCTTTCCTGTCCCTATATTGACTTTGTTCAGTATAATAAAAGAAGCTTTTGACAAGACACAGTAGTGGATTTATCTAACCCTTCCACCCAAAGCCGACTCTTGGCGCCTTTTGTGTCTACTAGTCCTGCATTTTTCAATGCTTGCGCTATGCACTTCTTGCAGTATGTTTGTCTGAAACTTCCCTTCATGACTTCTGTAGTTCTTTAAACTCCAGAAAATATTAGCCAATGAGAGGATTATAAGACAAAATGGGCAACAGGAATGTAGGACGTAAAACGTTAGCCAGGAGAATCTGCACTACTGCTTGTGTTACAGTCTCCGTGTAAACATACCACTTCAGCCTTTTGCTTACCAGTTGTTTCAGCTTGCAAAAATTATGATTTAACAAATGTAATCATATCACCAGAGTTCAGTCATCCTAGTCATTCTTTGCCTACTACTACAATAGTATACTTCATGTGTGGTTTTAGCAGAATGACAGAAGACAGATTCTACACTTCTAACAATTAACCATTTAGCATTATCACACTCTACTGACATACATTCAGAGAAACCTTATTTAACAGAATGCTGTTTTACAGCCATAACATTATAGTCATTATCTGCACTACTTGGTTATATGTGCTATTCTAATGCATATAGAACAAACTGATTCAAATGATGACTTTTTCTTAGTCACAGGTAAAAAAAAACGCATATTTAGTTGAAGATTCAAGATTCAAAGATTCAAAGATTCAAAGAAACTTTATTGTCATTTAGGACTACACAAGTGCAGCCTAAATAAAATTACAAATGCCAGCTCACGAGAGAAATGCAGTGCAAATAACTTAGATACAGTGGTATCTGAGAATAACATAAGAAAGAAAAATAACACATATGACATGCAGGAGGTAGTTCACATTACATAAACCCACTCAATACCCATTATCCAATGATAAATAATGTATAAATACCCACCATCAAACTCCTTCACCCTTAAGATAGAGAATAAATAGAAAGCAGTGAATAGCAGCTGTTTAGTTACCATATTGCACTTGTTAACCTTAGACATGACTCCGTATAGCCATCATATCGCATAATAGTAATACTGGAGGTAATTGCTCAGAGCATCAGGATTAAATGAAAAAAAGAGGCTTCAATGTATCAGGTATTATGGTTGGTGTCTGAGTTAATAAGTTTTACAGCTGTTGGATACAAACTGTTCCTGAATCTAGTAGTCTTACAGTGGAAGCTGAGGTACCTACTTCCAGACGCAAGTTGTTAGAACCAGTTGGTGGACAGATGGGTTGAATCAGCTAGTATTCTGTATGTTCTCTTTCTTGCTCTTGTAAAGAAAAGCTCCTGAATAGAAGGGAGGTTTGTGCCCAAGATTTTCTCAGCCACCCTCACCACCCACTGTAATCTCTTCTTTTCAGCTACTGTGCAGTTGCCAAACCATGCTATGAAATTGTTAGTTGAGGATGCTCTCAATAGCTCCCCAATAAAAAGTGGTAAGAGCAGACAGTGGGAGCTTGGCCTTTTTGAGCTTTCTCAGGAGGTGAAGTCTCTGTTGAGCCTTCTTGACTATATGGTTGGTATTAACAGTCCAGGAGAGTTCATCAGAGATGTGAAGGCCCAGGAACCTGGCTGTTTTGACTTTCTCTACTACCTCCCCTTTGATAATGAGTGGTTGGTGAACTGTTGTCTTTCTTTCTCCTGAAGTCCATAATCATTTCTTTGCTCTTATTAACGTTCAGGTCCAGATTGTTCCTGTCACACCAGGCAATCAAAGTGTTCACCTCATCCCTGTAGTTATGTTCATCCCCACCACTAATGATACCCATGACTATGTTATCATCAGCGAATTTTATAATACGGTTTGAGTTATGTTTTGCCATACAGTAATAGGTGAGGATGGTGAAGAGAAGGGGCTGAGCACACAATATTGGGGAACATCAGTATTCAGGACTATGCATTGAGAGGTCTTGTTTGCAGTGCATGCCTATTGGAGTCTACCAATCAGAAAGTCAAGAGTCCAGTTACATAGGTGCTTGTTTATCCTGATCTTCAAGAGCTTATCCACCAGTTGCATCGGTATCACAGTGTTGAATGCAGAACTGAAGTTGAAGTACAGTAGCCTTACATATTTGTTCCTCCCCTCTACTTGTTTTAGTGCAAGGTGCAATGTGACTGATATCACATCCACAGTCCATCTATTTGCCTGGTATGCAAACTGGAGCAGATCAAAGGACTTAGGCAGATCTGCAGACAGATGTTTCTTCACAATCCTCTCAAAGCACTTCATGATGTTTGAGGTTAGGGTGACTGGTCTGAAGTCATTAAGGCAGGTAAGGTTAGGGTTCTTCAGAAATGGGGCAATACTTGCTTCCTTGAAACGTGAGGGAACTTTCTCCATAGCAAGGGATGAGTTGGAGATATTTATCAGTACCAGACATAACTGATCAGCACACCCCTTCAGCACCTTGCCAGGTATGTTATCTGGTCCAGCAGCTTTCCTAGGATTCACCTTCTTAAGCTGAAGTCTCACCTCCTCAGAGTTTATGTGAGCACTATCTCCTCTTTGTCAGTGTTTGTTTTAGAAGGTATGGTGGTGATCTTCTCCTTAAATCGGAAGGCTTACTACTAGCCCTTTAAGTATGCAAGTAGGGTTTGGAATCTACAATTTCATTTAGTAACGAATGTTCCATTACAGTAATTAGCTGTTCAGAAGACACAGGTCTAATCTGGATTATATACTACCTTATGTTGCTAGGGAGTGTTCTCTTAAAATTATCAACACCCAGAATTTCCAAATGTTACTTATCCAGCCATGGTTTCAAGGAATGCAATAAATCTGCCACATGTGTTATTACCTGTCTGACCATACAAATTTGTCCAGTTATGAAACTTTCAGGACTGTGCTTCAGGGGATCTCCAGCTCTTGGCAAAATCTTTTACTTTTCTGGAAGTATGTGGACCAGACTCTTCCCCAATAGAATTGTGAGCTATTCTGTCTTAAGATTAGTTTTCCCTAGATGCATAGCTTTGAAAAGCAAGCACACAAGACTCTAGATTATCTTTTGGTCTTAGTTTCTTTACAGAAGTTGTGGGATTATACCAGAGGTGTGATTCTGGTTGGCCTGGATGGAAATTTACTACTGGAGTCTGAGCAGGTGTTGATGAATAGTAACACATCTTTCATGAAGGTTCACAGACATATGCTTCCCTGAAGACTAATCAGGAGCTACTCAGCTCATCAGAAGATGCACACTTCTACATGGCAGCAGTGCATTTTATTAAAGCCTCATACATTGTCTCCATTTCTTCATTCATTTTTTTTCTTCCAGAACCCAGTATCTAAAGCCAGATTGTGCAAGAAATGGTTTCACCACACAGCCATATACTCCCAAAGTAATTAACAATTTCTTTACACATTTTTTTCTAAAACTTAATGCTCTTCTGACTGATTCCATTGGTGGTATAAAACTCAAGCAAACAGGCAGCTTTTGGGAAAGTCAGAGTATAAAAAAAACTGCAGTTTTTGCCTAGTGAAAACTTAGACGGTTAGGTTCACAGGTGTTATGGTAAGTGGTGGGAGGTTGGCGTAATGCTTAAGGTGCTTACCTTGGAAACACAAGGTGCAAGGTTTGATTCTGACATGCGGTAATTGGCTAGGGTTAAAATGGCCCATAAGGGCAGTTAGCCTAGTACTAACCTATGAACCTATACTAGGACATCATTATACAGTCGATTATAAGCTAGTTAATAAACCATATTCAAAAGTTCTCTCCAGTCTTGAGGAAGGCAACTCAGCTTAGACTAGGGGGATATTTGGGACTGCTCATCCAAATACCTAGGCTTATCTTGAAGGTGGCAAGGGCACTTCTCTGCTTGACATGTAGTGGAAGTTTGTTCCAGGAGTGAGAGATACATTGGGATATGAATCTAACATACTGATGTATCTTATCTACCTGTCAATGGAGCAGTCTTAGTTCTCTTAATCAGGTATTTGAGGAACCATTTGTTTTGTGAATGAATAGGAGGCCAAGGAGGGTCAATGCTTTAATGGCTCAAGAGGCTAGATGCAGATTCCCATGAAAGAGTCTACAAACGTCAGAATACACAGAAAAGACTTCTAGTCTGTCCAGATAAGTGCTGTGTAGCCACTGATCTTTTTAGTTGGAATCTCTAAGGTCCCTGAAGCTGAATGGTATGTTTAGGAAAATACATGTAAAAGGGGGCATTATATTCAATAACAGGTCTGCTGATATATAGCTATAGGGTAAGTAAAACGTTTTTGGCCCTAGAGGACATGCCTTTGGAAGTTAGATAAGCTATGTATACTAGTAACGAGTTGGCAGATTGAATAAATTCTTTACAGAGCACTCTGTCGTAAATATTGGGGGACAAGTAATTGTTACTAAGAAAATCATTTTCTTTGACCTGGGAAACAATATTCAAATCACCTAGACATAGTAAGTCTTTATTAAATTTAATTTTGTTGGTTGCCAAAAAAAAAGCAATTACGAGAAAATGGAAATCAAAATCTAAAGCAACTCTGCTTCAAGTACTGAATATTATAAAACAGATAAAAGAACTGGAAGAGGGATCTTTTGAAAGGGGAAGGAGCAAATGACAAATAAATGGAATTTGTGGGAACAATACATGCAGAATAATGTTCAGGAGGACTGAGGTTTAAGAGAAAGCAAGAATCATGGGAACAATGCATGCAAAACATTGTTCAGGGGAGGAGTGAGGTTTATGAGAAGGCAGGAAATGGGTGATTTATGTAATGCTGGACTGAAAGGCAGTTGTTATAAAGAAAGAAAATGTGTACTATACAATGTGTCTAAATGTGAAAAATGTTAGTATGGTTCATTTTCTTTTCTCTTAATGTATGTGCGCCTACGTCTTGGGTGATATTTTAATAAAGGTGTTAAAAAAAAACAATATAGCAGCTCTCTCTGCTTCTAAAGACAGGGATTAACTAAAACATTTTCTCTTTCCATACTTACACACAGACAGGATAAATTCAGCTGGCTTCACCTGTAAAAGGTTGAGGTCTATTTGGTTAAAGCAATACCTTCCGGATTGCCTTCAACCTTTTTTTGTATGAGTAACTCATTGTAGAGTCCTCTTAAGACCCTGTACAGACCCAAAAGTCATAAATGTCCTGTATATCAGGGTAGTGGGTTTTAAATGTCACTGTGTGTGGCTGTTCCTCATTAACTCTAATCTCCTTAACTATTTCTGGTTTTGTATCCTTAAAGGGACTATTCACTAATATGCAGACACTTCTGAGCTAGCACATTTAAAGGAGCCAGCGACCTTTCAGTTTGAAATTCGCATTTATTTAAAATATGTAAAACTCAGAAAAGAGGAAAATACAGTTCATATTAAACAGCTGAGTCTGTAATCAACAGAAGTTCTTGTTGGGTTCCTTCTCTGCATGTTTTTCACAGTTCATGTCAACAGCAACATTTGTTTATGTTTAAATGCAGTATTCCCTCATAAACAGGGTTATGGCACAGTACCTGGCAAAACAAATGAGGAGTATTTACAGAGACTTTGTGGCAATACAGCAGCTCTTTCAGCAGTTTCATACACAGGGATATACAAAGTATCGTCACCTTCCACATAGGCTGGATGAATCCATTTTGTTTTCCTCTAAAGGGTTAATCTCCCTTCACTCGCATGGATATCTTCCTTCTTCCTTTTGGTATACAAAACTTATTACAGAATCCTTCCATGGCCCTCTACAGACACAAAAGTCACAAATCTCCTCTACATTAGGGAAGTAGGCTTTAAATATCACTGAGTTCAGCTGTCCATCATTAACTCTTGCCTGCTTGTGGGTTAATATTCTTGAAGGAACCATCATCTACCTCTAAGCTGGCTGACCCTTCAGAGATAGTACATTTAAAAAGGACCACTCACCACTATACTACAAATCTGAAAGCATTCCAGTTCAACACATATTTAGCATTCAAGGGGCAAGGGAAACAGCACAGGTGCATTATTATACAAGAACTCCCTTGAAGTTGCTGTTGATGCAATATTATAGCACAATATATAAAACTGCAGCTTGTTAAAAGACACCTAGATGCATATGCTGGATATTGTGGGGTGCAGTTCAGTTTACTTCAGCAAGTCTTTCAGAATGCAAACTAAGTAACCACCCTTAGCTTAACTATCCCTTAATATGATGCTCAGCATGGGTTATGTACATGTTAAATGCAGATAGCATCAAGTCAGAGATACATTGAGAAATGTAGAGCCTAAGATGTGTATCAGATATCTTTTCTATATGTTTTATATCAATTCTTCCTATGCAAAACTGCAAGAGACAGCAGATCTAGTAATGTATTCTGCTAGTGTATTCTCAGATGCCAAATACAATTAATTAATTAAGCAATTAGTTTTTACTGACTGCGTTAGCCCTACTAGACAGACTATTTTCTGACTAGACCTGAGGTGGTACTTATAATGACTAGGGGAATTTAGTCAAAACAAATGAGAACTACACTATTTTTTTTGTTACATTTTTTGTTAAATGTTTTGGGATCTTTTACATCCATAAAAGCCAGTGCATTTCTTCGTGCCGGTCCCAATCCCGGATAAATGAGGAGGGTTACGTTAGGAAGGACATCCGGTATAAAACCTCTGCCAAATAACATATGCGGACAACAATACAGATTTCCATACCAGATCGGTTGAGGCTTGGATTAACAATGACTGCCACCAGTACTGTTATCAACAGGGTGCTGCCGGAAATTGGGCTACTGTTGGCCATAGGAGGAGAAGAAGAGGGGGAAGGCATGCCCGAAAGCAGAAAGAGAGGAGGAAGGTTAGGAGTGTAGTAGTGAGGGTAGGAACTTTGAATGTTGGCAGTATGACTGGTATAGGGAGAGAGCTAGCTGATATGATGGAGAGAAGGAAGGTTGATATATTGTGTGTGCAAGAGACCAGATGGAAGGGGAGTAAGTCCAGGTGTATAGGAGATGGGTTCAAATTGTTCTATCATGGTGTGAATGATAGAAGAAATGAGGTAGGGGTTATCCTGAAAGAACAGTATGCCAAGAGTGTTTTGGAGGTAAAAAGAGTGTTGGATAAAGTGATGTTTATGAAGCTGGAAATTGATGGTGTAATGATGAATGTTGTTAGTGCATACGCTCCGCAAGTTGGGTGTGTGATGGATGAGAAAGAAACATTTTGGAGTGAGTTGGATGAAGTGGTGGTGAGTGTACCCAAGGGTGAGATACTGGTGATTGGAGCGGTCTTTAATGGGCATGCTGGTGAAGGGAACAGAGGGGATGAGGAAGTGATGGGCAGGTATGGTGTTAAGAAGAGGAATGCAGAAGGTCAGATTGTAGTGGATTTTGCAAAAAGGATGGACATGGCTGTGGTGAGTACGTATTTTAAGAAGAGGGAGGAGCACAGGGTGATGTACAAGACTGGAGGAAGATGCACACAGGTGGATTATATCCTATGCAGGAGGGCCAATCTGAAGGAGATTGGAGACTGTAAAGTGGTGACAGGGGAAAGTGTAGTTAGGCAGCATAGAATGGTGGTCTGTAGGAGATGTTGGTGATCAAGAAGGGAAGGACAAGTGAGAGAGCAGTGCCAAAAATCAAATGTTGGAAGTTGAAAAAGGGTGATTGTGAGGTGGAGTTTAGGGAAGAGTTAAAACAGGCACTGGGGGTCAGTGAAGAGTTACTGAATGGCTGGGTAACTACAGCAGAGATGGTAAGGGAGACAGCGAGAAAGGTGCTTGGTGTGACATCTGGACACAGGAAGGAGGACAAGGAGACCTGGTGGTAGAATGAGGAAGTACAGGAGAGTATACAGAGGAAGAGGCTGGTGAAGAAGAAGTGGGATTGTCAGAGAGATGAAGAAAGTAGGCAGGAGTATAAGGAGATGAGGAGCATGGCAAAGAGAGAGGTGGCGAAGGCTAAGGATAAGGCATATAGAGAGTTGTATGAAAGGTTGGACACTAAAGAGGGAGAAAAGGACCTGTACCAATTGGCTAGACAGAGGGACCGAGCTGGGAAAGATATGCAGCAGGTAAGGGTGATAAAGGATAGTGAGGGAAACGTACTCACAAGCGAGAAGAGTGTGTTGAGCAGATGGAAAGAGTACTTTGAGGGGCTGATGAATGAAGAGAATGAGAGAGAGAAGGTTGGATGATGTGGGGATAGTGAATCAGGAAATGAAACAGATTAGCAAGGAGGAAGTAAGGGCAGCTATGAAGAGGATAAAGAATGGAAAGGCTGTTGGTCCAGATGACATACCAGTGGAAGCATGGAGGTGCTTAGGAGAAATGTCAGTGGAGTTTTTAACCAGATTGTTTAATGAAATCTTGGAAAGTCAGAGGATGCCTGAGGAGTGAAGAAAAAGTGATTTGGTACCTATTTTTAAGAATAAGGGTGATGTGCAGAGCTGTAGTAACTACAGAGGGATAAAACTGATCAGTCACAGCTTGAAGTTATAGGAAAGGGCAGTGGACGCTAGGTTAAGAAGGGAGGTGATGATTAGTTATCAGCAGTATGGTTTCATACCAGGAAAGAGCACTACAGATGCGATGTTTGCTCTGAGAGTGTTGATGGAGAAATATAGAGAAGTTCAGAAGGAGTTGCATTGTGTCTTTGTGGACTTGGAGAAAGCATATGATAGAGTGCCTAGAGAGGAGTTGTGGTATTGTATGAGGAAGTCAGGAGTGGCAGAGAAATATGTAAGTGTGGTACAGGATATGTACGAGGGTAGTGTGACAGTGGTGAAGTCTGCATTGGGAGTGACAGATGCATTTAAGGTGGAGGTGGGATTACATCAAGGATCAGCTCTGAGCCCTTTCTTATTTGCAATGGTGATGGACAGGTTGACAGACAAGATCAGACAGGAGGCCTCATGGACTATGATGTTTGCAGATGATATTGTGATCTGTAGTGAGAGTAGGGACTAGGTTGAGGAGACCCTGGAGAGGTGGAGATATGCTCTAGAGCGGAGAGGAATGAAGGTCAGCATGACTAAGACAGAATATATGTGTGTGAATGAGAGGGAGGACAGAGGAATGGTGAGGATGCAGGGAGTAGAGTTGATGAAGGTGGATGAGTTTAAGTACTTGGGATCAACAGTTCAGAGTAATGGTGAGTCTGGAAGAGAGGTGAAGAAGAGAGTACAGGCAGGGTGGAGAATGAGTGTCAGGAGTGATTTGTGACAGACGGGTACAAGTAAGAGTGAAAGTGAAGGTCTACAAGAGGGTAGTGAGACCAACTATGTTGTATGGGTTGGAGACTGTGGCATTGAAAAAAAGGCAGGAGTCAGTGCTAGAAGTGGCAGAGTTAAAGATGTTAAGATTTGCATTGGGTGTGAGAAGGATGGACAAGATTAGGAATCAGTATATTAGAGGGTCAGCTCAGGTTGGACGGTTTGGAGACAAAGTTATAGAGGCGAGATTGCATTGGTTTGGACATGTGCTGAGGAGGAATGTTGGGTATATTGGGAAAAGGATGCTAAGGATGGAGCTGCCAGGTAAGAGGAAAAGAGGAAGGCCTAAGATAAGGTTTATGGATGTGGTGAGAGAGGACATGCAGGTGGCTGGTGTGACAGAGCAAGATGCAAAGGACAGGAAGAAATGGAAACAGATGATCCGCTGTGGCGACCCCTAATGGGAACAGCCGAAAGAGAAGAATGCATCCATATGAGTTATCATTAACTCTGGTGGATGGAACCCTGGTGTAATGTCTCATCACTGATAATACATACATTTATCTCTGCAAATAAAAAGAACACACACACACACACACACACACACACACACACACACACACACACACACACATGCACACACACACACACACACACACACACACACACACACACACACACACACACACACACACACACACACACACACACACACACAGCTTTACTACTCAATGCGCTTCATCTGAGAATCCCCTGCAAGGACTTGCAGAAGGTACTGGCTTGCTTAGCAGCTCCAGTGTAGTCCTGCATGCATGCATTATCCACTGTGTAAGGAAAGCTGTGTCTAGAAACTACAGTCTGCTCAGTGAAGCACCTATTGAGAGATGCTGCTTGCCAAAGACGATATATCAGACTCACTGAGGCTAAACTACAGGGTTACATTTGTTGATGGTTATGGAAGGCTGCATTAGTGAAAGACCAGAGGGCATGAGTTTTATTTTTTTTTACTCAGATAATTTTTTATTTTAAACATATAACATAGAGAATACTCGTTTACATTTTAAATAACAAATTAGTTAATTAAATAAACAAAAAACAGAGTACTCCAGCAACCAAGAACACCAATAAAAAAGTCAAATACGCTGTGTATACAAATTCCTCAGGAGCTGCTTATATAAAATCACACTTAATTCCAACTGAGCATTAAAACTGGTTAAGCACTTTCATCCATAAGTCAATGGAATTCATCAGAACATTAGCTTAACACATTTAAATCCTTATATAACAACTTTTTGGCACCAATAACTTCATTTAAAGATACACCTACTCAAAACATAAATATAAATATTGATACTAAACTATGCATAAACCAACATCCCTCATTCGTAAACACAATATATTGTTACTAGATATGATAAGGTTACTTAAAAATCTAGAACTACATACGTTATAATAACTATAATTTAAAATTAGTACATAAAATACCTGTTACCAAATACCAATTGTTTCACTGAATGCTTGTCATAATCCTTCAAAAGTCATTTGCAAAAACATTAACTGTAAAAATAAATATAATTATAAAAAGCTGTATGTAAAAATGTTTTTCTAAACCTTCAACTGTAATATAGGCTTAATAGCTATATAATAATTTAAGCCTGGCTCATTAGATGCATCAGTTAATAACTGCCATTTCATTTCTTTCTGCCCTAATATTGCTTTGTAGTTACCTCCACGTGCTCCCATTGTAAGTTGTTCCACTATGGCAAATTTGAATGTATGTAAATCTCCATACCTCTCTATATGCCTGTATAAGGTGTTACTTTTGTCCTTCCGCCTAATACAATAAAGATGGTTGTAAATTCTTTTTTTAAAACATCTCTCTGTTTTTCCTATGCAAAAGCTGGAACATAACATGCACTTAGCCAAATATATAATATTCTTGGAGTTGCAATTACCATGTTGAAAAGTAATTTTAGTGTTAGTGATGTTGTCTAAGGTAACACCATCGACCCCCAAATTAATCCACACTGATTGCAATTCCCACAACGTCTTGTGCGTTTTTTTTGCTTCGTCAAGTTCCTGCTAATACTACCTCTTTCAAACAGGGATCTCAAGTTACTGCCCATCTTATACACACATACCGGATGGTATTTGTGTATAAGATGTAATTTGGGAGGTTAAAATGTAGCTAAAAAAACATGCAAGACTATTTTACTGCCTCAGAACTAGAATTATTTCCACACAACTGCACCTTTGGGACATGCACCTCAAATTTTGCATAACATTTGAATTTATTTTTCTCAGGAATGATACTGCTACAAGACACAACATAAAACCTAGAGCAAACATTTATCACAGTATGTACCAAAAGGGCTTCTACCTGTTTTTGATGTAAGTATCTATACAATCTATACAAATCTTTCTAAATATAATCTAGATTTGCTACAGCATCTCCATATAGGACTCACCATTGTTCTAATCTAGAACTCAGCAGGTGACTCCACATTTTCAAACTCAGTTGGGAAATATGGAATCAACTATCAAAGACCTCACCACTCAAACATCAATCCCACTATTTAAATTCTGATAGTTTTTTTTTTTTCTTTTTAGTAGTAGTGTACTGTAGACTTTTTTCTCCCGGCCCTCACTGAAAATTTGATGTGTCCAGTTGGACTAGCCCGGTTAACAAATGTAAAATAAATAAAATAAATAAATAAAGTATGAGATATCTATGTATCTCCTCTGTCCCCATGCACTCTTAGATCCTTTATAATTATCTTGCTGTCTATTCTACCCACTCCTGAATTTTCATTTTTCTCCTCTTTTTACTTCCTCTATAACATGTGCTTTACACCGTCATAAATGCCTTTATTAAAAAAAAAAATTCCACAACTTGCTTTACATAACGGCACACTTCTTCTTCTTTTTCTTTCACCTGTTCCCGTTAGAGGTCACCACAGCTGATCATCTGTTTCCATTCTTCCTGTCCTCTGCATCTTGCTCTGTCACACCAACCACCTGCATGTCGTCTCATTCCATCCATAAAACTTATCTTAGGCCTTCCTCTCTTCCTCTTACCTGGCAGCTCCATCCTTAGCATCCTTTTCCCAATATACCCAGCATCCCTCCTCAGCACATGTCCAAACCAACACAATCTTGCCTCTCTGGCTTTGTCTCCAAACCATCCAACCTGAGCTGAACCTCTAATATACTCATTACTAATCCTGTCCATCCTCGTCACACCCAGTGCAAATCTTAACATCTTTAACTCTGCCACGTCCAGCTCTGACTCTTGCCTTTTTGTCAATGCTAACGTCTCCAACTCATATAACATAGCTGGTCTCACTAGCCTCTTGTAGACCTTCCCTTTCATTCTGACTGGTACCCATCTATCACAATTCACTCCTGACACTCCTCTCCACCCACTCCACCCTGCCTGTACTCTCTTCTTCACCTCTCTTCCACACTCACCATTACTCTGAAAAAGAAGTTATGTACTCACCATAACATTCCATGTTTGTAATCCATCTTGTCCTTCATTCTTACATATGGGTTCGGAGCCGATCCTCGGCTCCAACTCAGCCGATTACAAAGCTCCAAGTCTCTTAGTTGGCTCGCGGCAAGGTAGGTATCCCACAGTGCACTAATAAGAATCCCCAGATCTTATTTGCTGCTGACTATAAAAGTGATAGAAACCTTATCCACAAGGAACAACAAAGATGAAAGGTCTCCACCCTACTGAAGGCAATACTATCCTGTCTCCAGATCCTCCAAGGATACATGGACGGGGGTAGGTGGGTGGGTTCGTAAAAATGAAGGGCGAGATATACTACAAACATGAAACATTATGGTGAGTACATAACTTCTTTATGTTCTGTAGTCCTATCTTGCCTTCATTCTTGCATATGGGACAGTGTCCCTAGCACAATTTTCTCGGGTGGCTCACGGGAATATACTCCTAAGAACCGTGGAACCAAAGGAGGCTCTACCCCTTGAGGTCAAATCCAATTTGTAATGAGTAATAAAGGTAAGAGGGGTAGCCCAAGTTGCTGCTGCACAAATACTGTCAACTGGGACTCTGGCTTGAAAGGCAGCAGATGTGGATAGGGATCTGGTAGAATGAGCCTTCATTTTAAATGGAAGGTTCTTTCCATTGGAAGAGTAGATAAAAGAGATACAGTTGGAAATCCAATTAGACAGAGTTACTTTAGAGACTGGCAGACCTATCCTTGTTTCAGAAAAGGATATGAACAATTGATCTGATTTTCTAAGTTCTTTGGTTCTGTGTAGATAGAACCGTAACTGTCTGTGAACATCAAGAGATGAAATTTCTATTCTGCACTGCCTGAACGATTAGGAAAAAATACAGGCAGTTCGATAGTTTGGTTCAAATTAGACTGAGAGCAAACTCTGGGGATGAAGGAAGGGTTTGTACGAAGGGAAACTCTGTCTCTATGAAAAATCAAGTAAGGAGGTTTGACTGACAGTGCTTGCAACTCTGACACCCTTCTAGCGGATGCAATAGCTACTAGAAAAATGGTCTTCCAAGACAGAAACTTCAGTTCACAAAAATGCGTGGGTTCAAAAGGTGGGGAAGTAAGTTTGGACAGAATGAAATTTAGATCCCAAGGAGATGCGGATTCCTGAAAGGGAGGTCTTAGCAAGGTAGTGCCTTTAAGGAAAGTTTTACACAATCTGTGAGCCATCAGATTAGGCTCATGTTGTCCCAAATGAAAATTGGATATTGCTGCCAGTTGAACTTTAATTGTAGCAGCAGCTGATTCCTGATGAAAAAGTTCAGTTAGGAATTCTAACACCAAGGGGATGGAAGCTGTGTAAGGATCTACATTTTTCTCTTTTGCCCAGATAGAAAATCTTCTCCATTTGCTAGAGTATAATTTCCTTGTGGAAGGTTTGTGGGAAGACGTGAGGATATGGGTCACTGCAGGTGAAAAATCATGAAGCCTGACTAGGGATGGAAGTGGAGCAGCCACGCTGTCAAGTTGAGGGTGTGGAGGCAGGGGTGAAGGGAACCTGACGTGTGTCAAGAGGTTCAGAACTGGGCCCAGAGTCCATGGATCGTCTAGGAGATGAGGCCCGAGAAAGGGGAACCAAATCTGATGAGGCCAGTAAGGAGTGATCAGAATAATTTTGCTTCCCAAGGACTTTGCTTTCTGGATCACTTTCAATATGAGCAGAAAGGGGGGAAATGCATAAAGAAGTCCCGGAGGCCAATTGTGAACAAGTGCGTCTCTCACTGATTCCCCCGGAGGGGGGATAAGGGAGAAGTAGCTGCTGCATTTGGTGTTGATTGGACTGGCAAACAGATCGCAGCAAGGCTGTCCCCATTTGTGGAAAATCTGTTCCGTTACTTTATGATTCAGAGACCACCCATGTGGCATCAAGATTGCCCTGCTGAGCTTTTCGGCTATCACATTGGTTGTCCCTGGGATATGCATTGCTACTAGAAAGCGCTGGGAGGATAGTGCCCACTGCCAAACATGAAGAGCCTCTCGACATAGGGGGGTAAGATCTGGCTCCTCCTTGCTTGTTTAGATACCATACCACTGACATATTGTCCGACTGGCTTGCTATCGTCCCTAGAGGAAGAAAGTTGTGAAGTGCTTGCAATGCTAGTAGCACTGCCCTCATCTCTAGGACACTGATATGCAAGTGAGCCTTGTGAGCTTGCCATGTGCCTTGGACAGTCCTGCCTAGATAATACCCCCCCCACCCTATCTGGGAGGCACCTGTGGTCAGAGTAGCAATGGGATGGCGAGGAAGGAAGGGTGTTCCTGTCGTCGGTTGATCGGGCTGAATCCACCAATGAAGGTCCTTTTTGCAAGATTCCATTATGAAAATATGATGAGACAGGTAGTTGTTGAAGAGACCACTGGTAAAAAAGTAGCCACTGAAGGATTCGCATATGCAATCTGGCTAGTGGAACTAATGTTACAGTAGAAGCCATGGTCCCTAAACTTTCAGCACTGTCCTGGCCTTGACTTTTTGTTGAGGTAGTAAGCTGTATATCTGTTGTCTGAGATTTTGAATTCTGTCTGCAGGAAGATGAGTCATCATGGTGACTGTGTCTATAAAAGTCACAAATTGAGAGGGTGACAAGGCAGACTTTTCCCAATTTATCGTAATTCCTAGCTGGGTGCAGAGCTGGATGGTTGAATCCCTGGCTTGTAGGAGTAGGTGCCTGGTGGTGGCAGTCAGGAGCCAGTCATCCAGGTACAGAAACACTTGGAATCCATGACTTCTCAAGTAAGCTGTCACTACCACCATGCATTTGGTGAACATCCTGGGGGCTGTGGTGAGACCAAAGGGCAGACCACGAAATTGGTAATGACTGGCTCCCAGATGGAAGTGTAGATGACTCCTCGATGCTCTGTCCATCTTGATGTGGTAGTACGCATCTTGGAGGTCTATGGAGCACATCCAATTGTCTTTCCCTAATAGAAGGAGTATAGACTGCAGGATTACCATTTGGAACTTGGACTTCTTTACTGATTCATTTAACTTGCTGAGGTCTAAAATGAGCCTCCAGTCCCCTGTTCATTTTGGCACTAAAAAGAATCTGGAGTAAGTTCCAAATCCTATCTGGTCTGCGGGGATGGTTTGGATGACTCTCTTTGAAAGCAACTTTTGGACTTCTATGGTTGCTTGATCCCTGTGATTGGGTGGAACATCTAGCATCTTCTTGGGGTGTGGGGTGGAAGAAAGGAGGGTATGGAGTATCCTCTGGTGATTATTCTTTGTACCCACTTGTCTTGGGTGATGTTGAGCCAGGCTTCTGGATACAAAGACAAGTGACTCCCGACTGGCTCCAGAGAAGTGCAGCCGGGCCCCAAATCAGGAGCGCTGATAGGGACGGCCACAAAAAGAATCATGGCCACCCTGGTTTTGCGGACTCCCCCTGCCTCTAGGGTGATGTCTACCATTAGCTCCTCCTCCCCTGGCTCTGAAGGAGGAATCAACTAGTGCATCCGGGAAAAATCTCTGGGTTTTCTTGAACCACATTTTCCCACCTCTCTGACCTTGGGGTATGGTCTAGAAGGGACGGTAAAAGGTACTCCCATGGCAGAGAGAGTTTTCCCTTCCTGTTCACACCTGGTGAGTGTATCTTTTACCTTTGGTCCAAACAAAGAGGAACCATCGAAGGGGGCATTGGTAAAAGTAGATTTGAAGGGCTCCACAAAATTACATAAACACATTCAGGAGTGTCTCCTAAGGGAAACCCCTGAACCCACTGCCCTACTCGCTCCATCTGCTGCATAGGAAATCAGCCTCATGGAGGAGTTAACAATGGAGTTTAAGGTGGACAACTGAGCAGTAACTTTCTCAGGGGCTCCTTGGAGAGTATCTTCTATCTCCTTTAGGAGATCTCTTTGAAGCCTAGTAAAATGTGTGAGGTAATTCAGCAATCTGAGAGTAAATGCCACTGAAGAGAAGATACACTTTCCATATTTATCCATCGTTCGAGACTCCTTGTTCGGTGGATGGACAGATGTGGAAGTCTCGGCTAGTTCCTTCTTTGTGGCTGCTGCCACCACCATGGTATCTACAGGCACACCTTTGGTCAAGAACTCTTTCTCTTTGGGGGCTGAGAGAAATTTGTTGGGTCTTCTGGGGACTGGATCCATGGCATCAGGAGTTTCCCACACCTTTCAACTAACTAGGTCCAGGAGCTCATCAAAAGGTGGAGCCACCCAAGAGGCTGAAGGTTGAGACCCGAAAGCCTTCAGGTACACTGACTCCTCATCAGAAGGGGTGACAGTGGGCCAGCCGCCTCTCTGCTTCAGGATCTCTAAGATATCTACAAAGGAGATATCAACAGAGTATGACCTAGGGGACCCTTCTGATTCCTCGAGGTCAGTGTCTGAGGTGATGGACTCATTCGGAGAGTCTACATGCTTCCTCTTGCATGTCCTCTTCTGAGGGGGCTCCTTAAAAGGGTATTTTGAGAAAGTCTCAGAAGACGGGGGGCCACCCAATGGGGGCTTCTGAGGCTGCAGGTCTCTGCTGCCGAGAGAGAGAGAGAGAGAGAGAGAGAGAGAGAGAGAGATAGTGCTGAGATAGAGGTCGGTGCTTGAGGGGGAAGAGTATTGGTACCCTTGTGCAGAGCTGATGACTGAGACAGCATGCTCCTCATCATCTCGAATGCAGATTTCTCTGGCTCCGAGGACTGCCTCGGTTCCGATGAAATGGAGGTAGCCCTCGGCTCCAAAGCAATTGGCTCCGAGATGGATGTACGGTCCGAGCTCAACCTAGCCGACGCACCGAGAGGTAGGCTTGGCACCGAGGAAGTTCAGGTCCAAGCATCCCTGTCGGGGCTGACTGGTGAACTTCGGCTCCTAGACAGCAAGGATGGAGTTGAACGTGTCGGAGCAGAACTTGACTCTGAGACAGCCACAAGGGGTGCTGGAACCGAGGGTTCCACAACAAGTGGCATCAAAATCTCTGGCTCCAAAGCACCAACACGGCTTGAAGGAGGAACAGCAACAGGGAGAATGGTCTTAGATGGGTCGGAGCCAGCAACAATTTTGGTAAAGCAGATGACTTCAAAAGTCTAAGCACTACTCTTTCTATATCCTCTTCCAAAAGGCTCCTGGAGGATCTGGATGACAGGGTAAGCGACCTAGATCTCTGTAATAAGGAAGATTGTAAAGTTGGGGAGACCAGCAATAGCTATCTAGACCAGCTCCGATGCAATTTCTCAGTAGTCAGTTCCAAAAGTCTTGGGGTCGACACTGCAGTGTCAACATCGATAACCTTGACTGGATCCGAGGACAGTGGAGCCGAAGAGGTAGAAGGCTTATCCAATTTTAATGCTTTCTGAGGAGGTCCAGATAAAACAGTTAGTGCAGGAGAATGTCTCTTTGTAGATTTGACCTTCTTTTTCTTTGAAGAGGGAGACTTGGAGGATGATGAAGAGCTGGCTAAATCTTCCTCGAAGGAAGGCTTAAGGAGGCCTTTCAGTATTAATTTGTTCTTCCTTTCTTGGAAAACTCTGTAGCTGAAGGAGTGACAGAAAGAACAAGTTTCCTGTAGATGAATGGCTCCGAGCCAGTAAACGTAATTACTATGCCCACCAGTGATTGACATTTTTTGGAAGCACTTAAGGCACTTTTTAAAACTCTAAGGTTTATGATCTTTGGACTCCTTAGACATGCTTAGTACAAACAGAACTCTATAAAGACAGAAGAAAGGACAAGATCCTCTAACTTAAACGAGCCTCACCCTGTAAGAATACTACACACAATAAACAGAACCAAGGACTAGGTCTTCTAACTTAAATGGGCCTAGCCCCGCTAAGACAAAGTCACAAACAGATGAGCAAAAAACAGAGGACTAGGTCCTCTAACTTAAACAGACCTAGCCCTGTTGAGGAAAAAACACCAGAAAAGTTTAATAGAGGGCTAGGTCCTCTAACTTAAATGGACCTAGCTGCTTATGAAACAGAAAGAAGCTAAGTTAGAAAAGTAACACAAACTGCAAAAATTTAAACAACAGGCAAAAAACTAGCCAATAATAGTAAATCAGACTGCACACAAAAAACTATTCTATAGAAATACTAGAAAATAAGGTCCTAACACAAAGGCAGACCTGTGCTAATAGGAAAACTATCTAAAAAAACTAGCACACAGAAAGGATACCACTCGGAGAACAAAAACAGGCCTAGAAACGGACAAGTTATCAGCAATAACTACGGAAAATTTAGTAAAAACACACAACTATTTACTACCTATGAAAACTAATACTAAAACTATGTAAACTAAGCTATCTTATAAGCAGAAATATCAATGGGAACTATAATAGTAATGAAAAATATCCAACTTAGCCACGGCCAAGCAAGAAGCACTTCTAAACTCGTAGACACGGCAAACGAGATCTGGAGATTCTTACTAGTGCACTATGTGATACCTACCTTGCCACGAGCCAGCTAAGAGGCTTTGAGCTTTGTAATCGGCTGAGTCGGAGCCAAGGATCAACTCTGAACCCATATGTAAGAATGAAGGCGAGATAGGACTACACAACATCTGTTGATTCCAAGTATTTAAACTCACCCACCTTCACCAGCTCTACTCCCTGCATCCTCACCATTCCTCTATAACTCCCTCTCATTCACACACACATATTCTGTCTTAGTCCTGCTAACCTTCATTCCTCTCTGCTCTAGAGCATATCTCCACCTCTCCAAGGTCTCCTCAACCTGGTCCCTACTGTCACTACAGATCACAATATCATCTGCAAACATCATAGTCCATGGGGCCTCCTGTCTGATCTCGTCTGTCAACCTGTCCATCACCATTGCAACTAAGAAAGGGCTCAGAGCTGATCCTTGATGTAATCCCACTTCCACCATAAATGCATCAGTCACTCCCACTGCAGACCTCACCACTGTCACACTACCCTCGTATATATTCTGTACCACTCTTACATACTTCTCTGCCACTCCAGACTTCTTCATACAATGCCACAAGTCCTCTCGAAGCTACCTGTCATATGCTTTCTCTAAGTCCACAAAAACACAATGCATCTCCTTCTGACCTTCTCTGTACTTCTCCTTCAATACTCTCAGAGCAAATGCTGCATCTGTAGTGCACTTTCCTGGCATGAAACCATACTGCTTACCAATAATCATCACCTCCCTTCTTAACCTAGTTGCCAGTACTCTTTCCCATTACTTCATGCTGTGACTGATCAGTTTTATCCCTCTGTAGTTACTACAGCTCTGCACATCACCTTTATTCTTAAAAATTGTTACCAAAACACTTTTTCTCCACTCCTCAGGCATCCTCTCCTTTCCAAGATTTCATTTAACAATCTGGTTAAAAACTCCACTGCCATTTCTCCTAAGCACCTCCATGCTTCTACTGGTATGTCATCTGGACCAACAGCTTTTCCATATTTCATCCTTTTCATAGCCATCCTTATTTCCTCCTTGCTAATCCGTTGCACTTCCTGATTCACTATCATCACATCATCCAACCTTCTCTCTCTCTCATTCTCTACATTCTTCAGCCCCTCAAAGTACTCTTTCCATCTGCTCAACACACTCTCCTCGCTTGTGAGTACGTTTCCCTCATTATCCTTTATCGCCCTTACCTGCTGCACATCTTTCCCAGCCTGGTCCCTCTGTCTAACCAATTGGTACAGGTCCTTTTCTCTCTCCTTAGTGTCCAACTTCTTATATAACTCTCCATATACCTTATCCTCAGCCTTTGCCACCTCTTTCTTTGTCATGCGTCTCATCTCCTTATACTCCTGTCTACTTTCTTCATCTCTCTGACAATGCCACTTTTCCTTCGATAACCTCTTCCTCTGTATACTTTCCTGTACTTCCTCATTCCACCACCAGGTCTCCTTGTCCTCCTTCCTCTGTCCAGATGTCACACTAAGCACCTTTCTAGCTGTCTCCCTTACCAGTTCTGCTGTAGTTATCCAGCTATTCAATAACTCTTCACTGCTACCCAGTGCCTGTCTCAATTCTTCCCTGAATTCCACCTCACAATCACCCTTTTTCAACTTCCACCATTTGATCCTTGGCACTGCTCTCGCATGCTTCCTCCTCTTCTTGATCACCAACGTTATCCTACAGACCACAATTCTGTGCTGCCTAACTACCCTTTCCCATGTCACCACCTTACAGTCTCCTAATACCATTTTTTTTAGCTACTTTGTATTTGTTCAACTTCTTTTAATATTATGCATTTGGAGCTACTATATAGTGGTTTATAACTTTACCTACTATTTATTTTACAACTGTGTTGCAGCTTTTATCTCCATGACTCCACTGAAATGAGGCAACTCTTTCTGATTATCAAGTAAAAAAAGGAAATAAATAAATAAGTAAATGTACATAAGTACAATATTCATTTATCCATTTATTGACATTTGATTACCAGAAAGTCCGACTGAGTAGGTGCCCATTTTCATCAGAAAGATGTGATTGAGTGGCCACAACTAACCTGCCCATCCTGGGGGGGATGCACAGAGTCCAGCTTACTCAAGTACTGACACCTCCTGGAGAGAACAATTCACAGCAGGTCCCATTATGCTATGGGGATGTGTGCTTGGTTTTGCAAAGCTATGGCCATACATCAACCTTCACTGGGTGCTGGAAGTAATGGGAATGTCAACAAGGAAACCTGTAGCTGGTGTTCATGTTAGCTTCTGGAGGGGATGAGTTAGGCTGGTAAAACTTCACTATTACTTAAGAATTCATGTTTAAGAAAACTCCCATTTCTAGCTACTGTCACTGTCAGACTGCATCATCATTTTAGTCATGTATTTGAGTTGAAAGGACATTGCACACTAAAACCCTTACCATCCATCCACCCACCCACAACCCCATTTTTTCCATTTTTTGCATATGGGGGTAGGGAGTATTACATCAAAAATGACAATCATCTAGAGCCAATGTTCACACGGTCGGGTGACTAACTCTACCATGGCTGAGCTTCCATACTGCACACACACTCACACCTATGGCTGATTCACAGCACCCAATCCATCTACTGCATGTCTTTGGAATATGGGAGGAAACCAAAGCACCAGGAGAAAGAGAAAATCCAGGTGAACACAGGAAGTACATGAGACTCTGCAAAGAAGGTACACCAGCCAAGAAATGAACCAGAGAACCTCTTCTTGTGAGGCAACAATATTACCTGCTGTGCCGTTGTGCTACCCCATACCTCTCAAACATCTGGACATTCTGCAAAATTTTGGACATTTACTTTATATTTTTGGTCTGTTCCTTATAACATTTGTGCTATTTTTTTGGCAAATCATTGAAGATTACAGTCACTTAATAATGACGTTTAAATTTCAGGCTTTATATCCTTCAGAAAATGCATGTTAATGCAAAACGTGTTATTCTAGCAACTTTCTATGTTTATAACAATAGTTTTTAAAATCTGTCCTTCTTTTGAGTACTTGTCCCCCCAACCCTTTACTTTTGGATTTGTCCCCGATTCTTGTGATAAAAGATTGACAGGTATGACTTAATTTGTGGTCCTTAATAGAACTACAACTCTGCACTAAATGCTAACAATAAACTACAAACCAATGACCTACAACATAGATCATCTAAAAGAAAGAGGCAGTCAATAAAGACCTAAAAAGAATAAGTAAAACAAAATTAATTTTCCATAGCAGATCAGGAATACAGATTGTATTACACACCTTGGAAAAATGCTCCAGTCTGAAACAAGACACTGAGGACAGCAGGAAAAATAAATGAGATTTTAGGGATGGAATGATATAAGGTAATACAAGTGGAGCCTTGGGATAGAGTAGGGAGACTGTAGTATAGCAGTCATGATTAGAGAATTAGAGACAACAGAGAATATACTTCTTCATATTTACTTTGTTGCTTTTTTCAGCAATCTGGTAAGGCACGAGGGTGATCCAAGAGCTTTGTTTCAAGCAATTCTTAAAATCATTGCATGTACAAACAAAGATTATGGTATTCATAACTGCTGGATGTATCTGGTCTACATGTTGTAACCTTAGACTCTGTCTTGCAAGCCTGTGTATTATAATAAAAAAATAAAAAGACCTACACATGCTGAAAACAGTGGCCACATAAGAGCAATAAACTCTGTAAATCTCATCCTTCAGACTACAAATTGCCAGTTATGACATATTTACAGTCTGTGTTCCCTAACAGGAACAATTTAAGTGGAAGAACTGTCCTGTCTGCACAGCTAATCTGGTTTGCACCTGTATTCTAGCAGGAAATCCCCGAAGGCCCCAGCTTGGCAGTGACTGTTTGCAGAAATACTTCTTCATTCTGTTGCTAGCAATGAATGTATTTTGCAGCTGTACCCTGCACCTGTTAACTAAGGCAAGGTCGGCACCCAAGCTCTGCACAGTCTCAGCTTCTATGTCCATACTCAGTTATGCTGCTATGACAACCAGCTGCCACCTGGCCTGAAAGCAACATGGAAGTTTCCCAAGTTCCTGTAACTGAGGCTTCACAGTTTCAGGACTATACAAGAGTATCTGCTTCCTATACAAATTACTGTTATTGCTATTAAGAGCTGAAAAAGAGCCAAAGTGCTTTTTCTTTCATGCTATTTTTTAAAATTTTAATTTACTTATTCAATAACTGGGTAAATGATCTGGCCCATTTAAGCCCCCTTTTCAGCCACAACCCATTACATACACTCATACTTGATACCAAGTTGAGTAGTTCAGCAGTTTGTTTCTGTGGAGTAGTATGAAACTAGATTACCTTAAAAAGGGATAAAAGCTTAACATGCAAATTCCACAGACAGTAACTGGAAGTCAGGACTGACTCCCCTGACACAAGAGCTGCAATACAGAAATGCAATCATGGAGTCATCTTGCTGTTTTTAAGTGCCTCACTGTATAATGTGCTCTTTTACAAAATGTATCACAACATTCATTGACACTTCCATTTTAACAAAGATGGAAGGGACAGGGAGAGGGTGTGTTTTCTGCTGCCAGCAAAATGCTATAGATGCTTGCTCTGAAGCCTAGATATTACAACTGTTTTAGCCTCAGAAAGATAAATTGCAGACAGCATTCAAACTGGTAATGTTAGCTCAGAACCACTTTTATGAAGTTATATTTGCAATTTCAGCAGGGTTTCTTACATGGCCCGGAATTCACATGCATGAAGATAATCACACCAACCTCGACTAAAAGCAATTGTCTCTTTTAGCCACTTTTCTGATTCCACGGATTTGTACTCCAACATAAGTTGCTAGCAGGGCCTGCAGAATTCTACGTTTTTTGGCACTTGCAATTTAAGAATGGGATATGCTTTGAATTTAAATACTGAGAATGCAGTACCTTAGACATTTTGTCATTCCACAACATACAGCGATCTCAGAGTTTGCATATACAAGTAGAAGGGTATGGGAATGATGAGGGGGCATCCCCACTATGAAAATGCCTGTTTATGGTTACTTTTTGACAAGTATACTTTAAATTTATCCCTTATTAGTATCAACAACATAAAAGTCACACACAAATCATGGAGCCTTTTATTTATACACCAAAGTCATGGGATCACTGACAGAACTTGCTGATGATATATACTGTGAACATACTGGTAGTTGTCACCCATCTCAGGCATTTGGAAAGAAGGCAGATGGCAGAGATTAGAAATAAATGTTAAAGGACTTTACAAAGGTGTGGGACGTGTTCCAGAACTTGGGAAGGTTAAAATCTACTCTCTCCAGATACACTGATGCTGAGTTTACTGTACAGCTACAAAAAAACCTGCAATGCATGATGACAAGTATATTTTGAGATTTACTGAGAGAGTGAACTTCCTAGAATTCCCAGAACCAACTGACTGTAAGCTCAGTAAATAGAATATCTACAGGTTAGTGCTGATGGGGAAATGAGCAATACTGGTTCTTGGCAGGTCACTTTGACTGCTACAAAAGGACACCAAACTTCTAGGAAGGATCAAAATGACATCACTGCAGTTCCAACATTTGTAAGTAACATCAAACCAAAACTGTTTAATTCTTGGTAAGAGAAAGTACAGTTGTGTGAGTTAAACTTGCTATGACAGTACATGTTCAAATGATCACTGCTGCAGTAGTCTTAGCAGTAGCCTTAGCTGTTTGGGTTGTATCCTGCCAAGTACATAGTTGTCCAGCTTCCAAAGCTTCAGGGTTCCTTCGACGCACCCAAACTGTCTGACAGCTCGAGTTGAGCTGAATAAAGACAAGTTTGGGTGCAAAGTCCCTCAGAGCTTTCCTGCCAGCAGAGATAGGGAGATTGAGACCTGAAAGGATAATGCTAGGAGCAATAAAAACACAACAAAAACAACAGGGATGGAGGGAGGGAGAAGGTACTGCAGCAGTGATCATTCAAACATTTACTGTTATAAGTTTAACTTTCACAACTGTACTATATTTATCATGTTGATCAACATTGCAGTAGCCTTAGCTATATGGGGAGATTACCTTAGCTAATCACATTTGGGATGTGGAAGGAGAAGAGGCCAGGAGCCCCTAGAAAATGTTACTAGCAACGCTTGATTTGGACCTAAAGAAGGAATCAAGCTTATGGTGCTTTGTAAAAGTATCTACAAAGAATCAAGAAACAGCTTCTATAATACATCTAGAATCCAACCCTTTCCAAAAAGCCATAGATGAAGCTAAGGATAGGTTGAGTGGGCCTTCAACCTGCCTGGAATAGTTTTGTTATGGTGAGTATAACAAAAGATAATAGTCTTAGACAACCATTTGTAAATTGTCTGTTTTGACACAGGTTGTCCCTTCTTCTAACCTTCACAAGAAATGAACAATTGATCCAAAGATCTGAAAGATTCAGCTCTGTCAAGATAGTACCTGATTTGTCTGTGGACATCCAAGGTATGGGGTATCCCTTCTCCCTCAGTTTAGGTTCAGGAAAGAAAATGGGGAGATGGACAGTTTGGCTTGACCTAAACTCAGATATCACTTTAGACATAAAAGAAAGATTAGTGCTGAAAGAAACCTTGCCCCAAAGGAAAATGAGATTGGATTGAAAAACTGTAAGAGCTTGCAACTCAGAGCAATCAGTCAAACTGTTTTCCATATTAAGCACCTCAAGATAACCAGATTATCTGGTTCAAATGGAGCAAGGCCATAGGATAGTAACTCACACAAATATTGAAGAAACAGAGAATAATTAGTTCGGAAAGGGTGCTGGTTATGTTGCTGGCACCAACTAGAAAACATTTTCCATTTGCTAATATATGATGTTATAGTAGCAGGCTTTCTTGCCTCCATTAGTATCTGCTGCATGTCCTCAGTAAACAGGTGCCCAAAAGGAATTAAGACCCTATCATCCAGGCAGTCAATTGAAGTTTATTGATGTTGGGGTGTATCAAACACCCCTGTTCTTGTGAGCAGTTTCAGCCTGTGAGGAAGCTTGCCCCTGGCCATTTCCAAAGAAGGGAGAACCATAGTTGCCTGGGCCAGAAGGAAGTCACCACAATGATCTTGGGGATACCTTCTTCATATTCAGAAGTACCCTGGATATTTGTGGAAATGGTAAGCATACTGGAAGATTCCTCGCCAAGGAAAATAAAAGGCATGTGTCTTCCAAGTCTTCTTGCACAGAGTACAAGAACAGAATCTTGCCTATTGATTGTTCAGAGAGAAGGCAAAGAGGTCTACTTGAGGAACTCCCCACAGATGGATCTGTTTCCATTCATGGGGGTCTACCCTGGTTCTACTCAGCCTGTTTGAAACACAACTTTGCTCTGATGGAATGTAGGATATCAGTAGTGTGAGACTGTGTCGTGAAGCTATATCCCAAGCTAACATAGCTAGTTTGCAAAGGGGGTATGACCTGATCCCCCCTTTGCTTGTTGATGTACCACATAACTGTGGAATTGTTGGTAACCACTTTGAAGAGGTCCTGGGTACTAAAGATGGTTCAGACAATTAAGTGCCCTGACAACAGAAAGCATCTCCTTGATATGTCCTCCCTTGTCTCCCTCTACAACCCTCCTCATTCCCTCAGAAGCTCAGAACAATATATCCTTCAGATTTATAAAACTAAAAAATCTTTAGGACAGAACCTCTACAGCAACCTTCCTTCTCTTTTGTGCAAAAAGATTCCTATGGCACTCAGAAAGATTACTAATACTCAAGAATTCAAGCCAACACTTAGAAATTGCCTGAAAAGTACCTGGAGATGCCTCTGCAATTATCCCACTTGAAATCTTCTTCTTTCTTTCTTTTCCCCTTCCCCCCTCTCCTTCTACCTCTTCCTCTATAACATTACTCTCTATCTATTCTTATTCCTTTACTCAACTTTGTCTACTAACTACTTTTCTTATTTGCCCAACTAATTCCTCACCCCACTACTGACTATCTCCTTCCCCTTCTCCACCCCCTTCTCTTTCTCTTTCCTTCCCCTTACTTTAATCCCATTAAACTAACCACAGCCATTACCTCTCTATACTTGTATCACTTGTAAAGGGAATGTAATTCTAGTTTTACTTAATGTGATATTTAATTTTATTTGTACTGTGAAATTACCAATTGTATATTTTCTATTGTGGCGCTTTTCTCCCCGGGCCTCCGCTGAAAAAGGGCTCAAGCTCAGTCGGACTATCCTAGTCAACAAATGTCAAATTAATAAATAATAATAAGTAAATAAATAAATAAATTAAATAAATAAATAAACAAATAAATAAATAAATAAATATGTATGTGCTTGCATCTGTCCTTGCTGTCCCCCCCCCTGCATATTTAGCCCTCTTGAATCTGCTCCCCAAGTAAAGTCCAAAGGGTCTGTGGTAATTAACTGCTTTGAAGCAGGAAGGGAGAAGAGAAGACACTTGGATTTAATGATATCTGTTGTCTCCACCAAAATATTTCTCTTCTAACAAACCCCAGCAATGAGACTTGAAAAGGTAAAGAGTTTTGATACTGGGACCAACAACATTTCATATACCACTGTATCTTTCTCATGTGGAGTCTTGCCAGGGGTATCATAAAAATCATAGATGCCATGAGACCCCAAACCCTGAGTTTTTCCCTCACAGTGACCAAAGTCTGAGTGGAAAACTTTAGAAACAGATCTAGATAAATATATTTATTTCCTGTGAAAGAAAAGGTTTTCAAACAGAGATGTCTAGTTAACATCCCAGGAACACATTCCTCTGTGAAGGAAACAAGACACAGACTTGAATGTTTTATTGGAATCCCAGCTTGTATAAGAAATCTCTCACCCAAGAAAGATCTTCCTGACTTTGACTCTGTAAAGATAAGCAAATCATGTAAGTATGGAAAAATGTGGATACCCTGTAGCCTGCAATGAACTATGACTGGTGCTAGGCACTTTGTGAACACTCTTGGGGCAGTGGACAGTCCAAAGGGTAAGTCAGAACTAATAATATCATCCAGACAAACAAACCTTAAGAAATGTCTGAAGGCTGGATGAATGGGAATGTGATGATAAGCATCTTTTAAGTCTAGTGTTGCCAGGAAACTTGAAGGAGGAAGAAGAGGTAACAAGCTGTGAGTGACATAATTTTGAATTTGGGCACTATCACAAGCAGGTTTGGAAAAAATAAGATCCAGAGCTGGTCTCTAAGCATTTTCTTTCTTTGGCATTAGCAGCATCCTTGAATAAAACTCCTTCCCCACCTGGGAAGGAGGTACTGGTTCTATCACTACTTGGGACAACATGTGATGAAGAACTGGCGGAAACAAAAGAGTCTAATCTGGAGGATGAGGAATGATACCCTGGAAAGGAGGAATTTCCTCCCACTGACATCTGTAACCCAGAAGAATGATTTTCAGAACCCATCTGTTTGAAACTATCTGTTGCCAAAAAGAAAAATGGAGATTCAGACTTTCTGGAAGAAAAATGGCAAGGTTGGGATAAGTCACACGGTTTCATGAACAGTCATTCAGACTTGTTGGATTGTTCTTGGTTTTGGGAGGTTTGAGACTTACTTTTTGGAACCCCCTAGCCATTTCTTCTTAAATGTCTGCTTACTGCATTTTGTTTAAACTGTTTATTCTGTTTTTTTCCACAACTGGATGAGGAGATAAAAACTCCCTTGGAAAATTTGGAAAAGGAGGGCTGAAAAATCTTAGAGATTTGCTGGATCAGTTTACCCCTTTCATCACACGTTTTGATCACCTCTGCAGCAGAGGGGCCACACACTAAATCTCTATCCAAGGGAGAACTTAAAATATAATTTTAAACAATCTGGGAGGTTCTGAGAATGCAGCCATGCAAATCTGCTCAAGATAGTACTGTAGATCAGAGTGTGTGATATACCTTTAAGAAGCTTTCCAGTGAGTCAGCAGTGCATATAAGTACTGAGTACTTGCAAGCAAGAGTGCCATTGTGAGTGAGCAGACAGAGTGTTAGCATGTAAGTATGTAATTAGTCAGTTAGATAGTTTAAGTTTAATCAGTCGTGTATTTTTTAGATGGCCAGAAGAGCTTTTTATAAATATTTTTACCAGCCGTTTCATCCGTTGATGGAGTGATCAAGAATCCTGACTGAGGAAAGAAACATCAGTCTTACTCTTCGACTTTCATTGTTCCTGTATCCTTTCAACACACTGTAACTGGCAAAAAGTCCACTGTAATACCTGTGGAATAAACAGTTGAATTAAACCGAAGTACTATAAACTCATGAGTTGTTGGTGTGTGTGTGCTTTGTTTAAAAGGGTGGTGGTATGGAGATGATGGTACTATTATTCTCAGAGAGCCTAGAACCTTTTGTTCTGATGAAGTCCTGGAGTGGAAGAAACAGCTTAACTGTTAAAGTTTTACCAATAAATGGATGAACCTAACTCTTGACCTGGACATTGTGTAGTTCTTTTGTAATATTAATTTTACACTGTTCTGTTTTAAGCATGGTTTCAGAGGTTAAATTTAATGACTTTCCTAGGCATTGGAAGCTAAGTTAATATTACTGCAAAGTGAAGTATTTCTGCAGTGATTAATGCCTTTCCAGTGACTCTGATGGGATACCCTATTTCAGTCCAACTGGAGACATGCAAACAATGTCTCATTATTGAACTCTGATTTCACATAATAAGTAGTGACAGGATGATTTGACATTACATATATTAAAAAGAGAACGTAGGAATTCTCAGTCTGCCTTGGATAGTGAGGATTCCCAGGTCACTTAGGCAGTGGCTGCACTCAGAATTCAGAATGAGAAAATGATTGGTAGCTAGATGGACTTTGCTAGGAAAAATTAATGTTCATGTTTTCCTCAGCTGTACACTGAGTTTTGGCATTGAAATTATGCCAAAAAAAACAACACAGAACAGAAGTCAGTTTACAAGGTTCAAATAAAACACAGGCCTTTTAGAATACGTATCTGATGTTGTATAGGATATTTAATAAATTATGTTTTACTTTATATTAAGGGAAAAGTTTCAGGAATAAGAATTCAGAAATTATTGCATAGTTAAGGGATTTAGGTTTGCCTCAATTTATGTCTGTGCAGGCATCCTTTTTGGGCACTCTTCTGTCAGTGGAAAAGGTGCTGGAGTCAATGAAAGCCTTGGGTAGAGGCAACTCTCCAAAACCTGACTGTCTGCTTTCTCAGATACATTATTTAGTCAAGGAAGGTTTCTCAGCACAGTTTACAAAATTTGGGAATTATGTTTCTTTTCTAATAAGGAGCATTCCATATAACTGAAAATCAGCTATCACTTCTGTTACACTGAAGCCTGGAAGTGACCTGCTACTGAGTCTTACAGACCTATTTCAGTGATAAAGCATGTCTGTAAGTTGTTCATGTCAGTATTGTTAGGTGGACTTACTCCCTTGATGCTTGGTCTAGTGCATATAGATCATGCAAGTTTTATTAAGAGAAGAAAAACATTTGACAATGTTTTAAAACCCTTGTTTTCTGGTTGGAGATACAGCTGGTGAGGTGCTCCATTGATGGTAGATAGGTGGACTTAACTTTAATGTTTAAGGACCTAGATTTTTTTAATGTCCCTTTTGAAATTTTTTCAGTTATTATCTGTATTATAAGCAGGAACTACCACTGCTATGGTTGGCACTATATGATCCTGCATTTTAACTTAGAGCAGGGTGCAACACAAGGCTGCCTGTTATCCCCTCTTCTGTTTAATTTGTATCTAGAACTTTTGGCCCAGAAATTTCACTGTCAGAAAATTAAAGGTTCTTAATATTATGAATCTGAATTTAAGATAGCTGTTTTGATGATGAACTTTTGATTTATGGAACCCAGAGGTTGGGTTGGGTGTTCTGCTTATGGAGCTGAGATGCTTTGGTCTTGCTATTACAAATGTGACACAAAATTGAACCTTTTTGATGGAGTCAGTAGTTTCCCCTTGCTTATAGACTGGATGCTCATCATATTGATTACTACTGCAGTAGCCTTGGCTGTATGGGTTATATCCTGCCAGGGATATAACAGGTGTCCAGCTTCTAAAGTTTCAGGGCTCCTTCCATATGCTCAAACTGTCAGGCAGCTCAAGCTGAGCTGGCTGAAAGACAACTTTGGGCACAAAGGTCTCCAGAGCTTTACTGCTACAGAAGAGTATGCTTTTTTGACACTTTCAAGGATCGAAGGTCAGCTTGTGCTTTTCTTTTCTGGCAAGTTAGTTCCCCTGGGGAAAAACTTCCATTTTCTTAACTTTTTTGATGTTTTCTTCCTTTCCTCTTCAGGAAAGCTATTTTAAAGCCAAGAGTGTTTTGCTTTAATGGACTGTCTCAAAACTGTAGGACACTTTTAAGTGGAGCTCTTTTTTTTTCTTAGTTTAAAAGTGGAGTAAAGTAACTGAAAAAAAAATTTCCAACGGAGAAATTGTGTCTATTTTTGGGGAGGAGGCATAGTGTTTTGAAGTACTTTTTACTGTTTTTCTGTCAAAAAAGTAACTTTTGTGGACAACTAGTGTTTACCGGCAATTGCTGATTGTCTTCCATGGGAAAGAAGTACCTTTTCGGCTTGACCATGGAACAGACTACTGGTCCCATAGTCAGTACTTCTTCCACCCACAAAAATATAAATTTAAGCAAACAGTCATTGCCACCACAGCAGGCTAGCAATTTGCCCCAATCAGGTAGATGACTCTGTTGTGGCCATTTGTTGTACATCAAACCACTCATCTTATACCCTGGATTCAACTGGTATAATGCCTACAGCCACTATGGACCAAAGGTTAGTCATATTCTGTGCTGTTGGGTGCTCTCAATGGGCAAGGGAGAACTACTCCTGTCGGTCCTGGGAGAGGGAAGAGGGAAGGCTTCCCTGTTGTACCAAAATGCTGTACCTAGTGCTGGAGGCTGCTAGTGCCAATTAGTAACATAGTTGGCTCCATTTTTCCTGTCAAAAAGAAACAGAAAACCAAGCATGTATCTACTCGTCAGTTTTCTTTGTACAGAGATAGTTTATTGGGTCTGGCAGCTGGCTTAGGGTTTAATTTAGGATATTTATCCTTCTTGTAAAGTAATTTATGGTAAAAGAAAGAGGGATTCCTCTTTTCTTGTAGGGATACAAGATTCTGAATCTGAGCAGGAATATGGACGGAAGGATACAGGTTTTTTTCCTCTGATTTCTGACTTGACTCAGCGGAGAGCTTAATTTCTGATTTTCCCTTTGGGGATCTATGTCTGAGGCTAATTGATAGAATATACCACTGTTTTCAGTGGGGGAGCAGAGGTTTCTCAGCCACTCAGGAAAATACTATGAGTTGTTACAGAAGGATTTTCCAGAACCTACTGTACACCCATTCCCCTCTTCTATCTACTTTAGAGGATGTGTGTGTTACCACCTGCAATTTTCCTGATACCCAGCCATCCCTAAGAAGGCAGATAGGATGTATAAAGTTCCTCAGTCTTTTCAGTTTTTAGACATTATTCCAAAACCAGACCCAGCAGCTACATATTTATGTGGTTGCACTGCTACTAAGCACTTAGTTCATTCCTGTTCTACCCTTTCTGATAAGGGTGCAAAATTATTGATAGGTATGGGAAGAAAAGAATATACCTCTGCAAGTTTGATTTTCTGAAATTTAAATTGTCAGATTCATATGTTAAAGCTTGTTCTGACAAGTTGTGAAAGTATGAGAAATGTTTTATCTGCAGTTTCTTCTTGTGAGGAAAAATCTGCTTTAAATAACTTGGTATTGTCTGTTGCACAGGTCAGTACACATTGTTTAAAATAATGTGTTTGACTCTGTTGATACTTCTTCCAGGGCTATGACCGCTGGTACTTTTCGCTCTTCTTATGTGCATTACGAAAACATTGAGGCTTAGGCGTTCATTTAAGCAGTATATTGTGTACAAATACATCAGGATGGATGGTAGGGACATTAAAGTTAAATGGACTATCTGACTGACTACATACTTGCCTGCTCACAATCTGGCTGCTCACTCACAATGGCACTCTTGCTTGCACGTGCTCGGTACTTATATGCACTACTGACTCACTGGAAAGCTTCTTAAAGGTATATCACACACTCTGATATTTTGTTATGGAATTAGTTTCTTTTTGTTTCAATAACAACATGTTTGAATTCAATGGTGAATCATATAGGCAGCTACAAGGTACAGCCATGGAGGCAGTTTTGCCCCCATGATTGCAAATTTATTTATGGGATTTTATGAGTACTTATATATTTATAATAATATTTTTTTAATCAGTTTGTTGTTAAATATGTTTATAGATTATTTAATTTTCATTTGTAAAGGGGAGCATGGTACTTTTGGTGATTTTATTCAAGATATAACTAGGAATAGATTTGGTATTTGTTTTGATGGTCTACATGTGGGAATGAAGGTTAGTTTTTTGGATATTGTAATGGAGGGTACAATTAATGGTAATATAAAAACAGAATTCATAGAAAATATGAACAGTTTAATTATATTTTATATGTACATAGTTGTCACCCCCACATACCTTGAAGTCTTTACCCTATGGGGAGTTTTTAAGAATAAAAAGGTTATGTACTGAATAGGAGGATTGTAAAGAAGAATTAGAAGGAGTGATGCAGATGTTTTATAAGACAGGATATGAAAAATAATTATTATGGGAATGTTTAGAGAAATTGGATAAACAGGAGAATAGATGTAATGGGTACATAAGGGAAGGAATAAGGAAGATAGGGGAGGCATAGGAACAAATTATTTTGTTATAAAATATACTTTGTTTTCTGAAAAAGTAGTTAGTTTAGTTAAATATTTTATGGTGTTTTGGAACAATGTAAGAATTTAGACTTTATTAGCAAGGGCCAACCTCAAATTTCTTATATGAGAGCAAGGAGTATTAAGGATTTTTAGTACATGGCAGATTTAGTTTGCCTATAGTTAAGAGAAGTTATGAGGTCATGTTAAAAGGGACATTTCCTTGTAAGAAATGCTCTTGTTGTGGTTTTGCAGTTAATAGTTTTTCAAGAACTAATGGAAAAGTTTCACGTTCAAGGTAGTTACAGGTGTACAAGTGAGGGAGTGATATATGCTTTAAAATGTCCATGTAATACATTTTATATTGGGGAAAGCAAAATAAGTTTGTCTGTAAGATTAAAGGAACACATTAGGGATATTAAGAAGGGCAGAATGAAAATCCCTATAGCTTTGCACTTTCAAAAATTTCATAATGGGAGTCCATGGGGATTGCAAGCTACAATTAAGAACAGATTAATAATGAATACTTTAATGTATGTGATATAAAAAGGAAGCTTTGGAGAAAGGAGCCAATTTTTATCTTGAAATTTAACTCTTTATCCCAAGGGGTATATGGAATACAACATCATTGAGGTATAATTGTTTTAATTTTTTAATTAGCTAATTAAGGAGTGGGTATGTGTTTTAAAAGGGTTTATGGGAGAATGAAGTTATACTCTGTAAAGGAGAATACAGTTTTTATCTGTGGCAATTTGAATAAGAGTCTACTAACACCAAGTAATGTTAACCATTCCACTCAAAGATATCTGTGGCTACTGTCGACCAAGGTAATTCAGGAATCTGGCTTAACTGAAGGGGTTCCTTCTGTTGATGCAGCTTTGTACTTTCTCAATATCTCTTGACATAGAAGGACAAAATACTAGACCTCTTGCTCTTCTTTTGGTAGAATCAGTTCCCGGGTGACCATGATGCAAGATTTTAATATACTTTTGTTGCAAGGATTTTTGAACAATCACTTTAGGACCTTTCATAATGATACCATTGTCTGACAAAATCTCATCTCTGTATGTAAAATATGGTTGCACTACTACTGGTAAACAAGAATGCTTTGAAGCCATCCTTGACTGATAAACAGGTTTAACTTCTGAAGAACTGGATCTGAAGCCGTGTGAGTTCTGCGCTCATCAAGATGTGTGGAAGAAAAATTTCTCACTTCCATGACATCAAAATCAAATTGCTCATAATTATGCTGTTCTCTGGTTTATCTGGGCAATCTGGATAAAGTATCAGCAAGATAAAGAAGTTTGCCTTTTGTGCAAACATGATTGAAATTGTACTTTTGCAATTTGAGCATTGTCCATTGCAGTCTGGCAGCAGTTGAATGCATAGGCTTTCACAAAATAGTAACTAGATCTTGGTGGTCAGTTTCAGTCTGGGTAGGTCGACCATAAATATATTCATGGAACTTCGAAAAGGCAAACACAATTGCCAAAAGCTGTTTCTCAATCTAGGCATATTGCATCTCAGTCTGGGTAGGAGTTCTTGATGCACAGGCTACTAGTCTACCATCTTGAAGAATGATTGCACCTAGACCAAATTTAGAAGCATCACAGGAAACAGCAACTAGTTTGTGAACATCATAAAAGCTGAGAGTTTGTGGGTTGGCAGTTTTCTGTTTCAGGACATCAAATACTCTTTAGAGTTGTTCTGACCATGACCAAATTACATCTTTGCATGTAAGTGCTCAGATTGGTACTGAAAGTTGGCTTAAACCTGGAATAAACTTGCCTAAATAGTGGACCATGCCAAGAAAAATTTGTAGGGCTTGAACATTGTCTGGAGCTGGCACCGCGAAAATTGCTGTTTGCTTTGAAGGATCTGGTCATAAACCTGAACTGGTAAACACATGACCAACATAAGTAACTTCTCGTAGCCTGAATTTGCACTTCTGAGGATTCAACTTAAGATTCACTTCACGTGCTCTTTCCAGAGCTTTCTTGAGGTTTCTGTCATGTTCAACTCACCATTAGCTCCTACTAGGATATCATCTACTATAATAGCACATGGATAGCCTGAAAAAATTTGCTCCATCGCACACTGAAAGACTTCAATGGCAGAATTTATTCCAAATGGCATTCTCAGAAATCTGTATCTTCCAAATAGGTTCATAGGTTTGTAGGCGTTTACTAGGCTAACGATCACAAGGGCCTTTTTAAGCATAGCCATACATCCCACATCTCTAACAAGTTCTGATACTCTTGATAAGTGTAAGCATGGGCCTGGGAGATGAACATTTACAGGTTACCTGTGTCCATTAGAGACACAGATGCCAAAACAGGGGTGAATGTCTGGTTTCCCATCCAATTGTCCAAGGTGCACTTGAATTGGGTTAGGGAGGAACTCTGCTTCACATGGATGGGGAGTCTGTTCCATAGATGGGGTAATCTCTGGGATACATACCTATCTCTCCAGCAGGTTCTATTTATATCACAGGCAAGGTTTCATAAAATGATTACTTTGTGCTTATTCACACCAGCCAGTGAAAGGAAAGAGGGAAGGAGATATATGGCCAAAGTAACATAAGGGGCAGGCAACTAGAAAGACAGTGGTGTTTAAGAACACAACAGTAACAGTGTGGGAGAGTGGGAAAAAATGCTGTCTGACTGACAAGGGACAGAGCTGTGGTGTATTCTCAAGTTTTAATATGCAATTAAAAGCAGAATACAAGTACAACACAGTGTAAAGAAAACAAATCACAGTATGCAAAATAGAAAAAGGCAATAAAGTAGTACAAAGTACAAGAAATCAAAATGGTTTACTGAATGTGGTTAACAATGAAAAATTTCGGTCAAGCAAAATTTGCCAAAATTAACTCTTTGCATCTAATACATAAAAAACAGTGGCATTTGGCATGAGGGCAGCAAAATCTTTGACTGTGCACATTAGATGATGAGGCCTTTTTAATGCTTTGTTCAGATCTCTTGGATCAATGTAAATTCTGATATCATCTGAGCTTTTCTTATGAGCTACTACCATGAAGGACACCCGTTCATTAGGTTCTGCTGGGAAAATTACCCTAACTGCACCATTCTCTCTAGCTCGGCTTTGACTCTGGTCTGCATAACTACTGGAACATTCCATGTTGGTCTGACAACTGGGCTGAACTCTGGGTCTAACTTCATAGAGTGCACAACTGGTAGTTTGCCTAACTTGTCTGCAAAAATATCAGCATACTCAAAAAAAGTAGCTTGGGTGAAATTTGAGCTGTTGTCATGCAGGCTTACATGGTGAACTTCTTAAGTGAAAGCAGTCCCATTTTCAAACTGTCTCTGAGGCCTAATAATGAGTACATGTGTCTCTTGATTGTGAAAAATTTCAAGTCATAGTTATTCCCAGCAGAGTAACATAAAAGCACTCCTGAGCCTTTGGTTTGAATCTCTTCACCACCATAAGCAACAAGCTTTGCACACTTTGTCAAATCAAGTTGTTCTGCAGCTTTTTCTCTGCAAAAGTTTCTGCTGACATAACATTGCAATTTGAGTCAGTATCTACTTTAAGCTCTACGGGACTCCCATTAATCCAAACAGTACAAAATATCTCGTTCTTTGCCCACAGATCTACTGCATTAACTGTTTCACCAAGCATAAACATGAAAAGTATGGTCGCAGCTTTCTAATTCATCAACTTGCCTCTTGGAATACCCTCTTTTAATAAAAGTATGTGCCTTATTTGATTTACAAAACCTTTTGAAATGATTTCACTTATTGCAAGAATGACACTGCTGACCAAAAGCTAAGCACTTTTCTCTTTTGGGTTCATGATTTCTTCCACAATTATGACAGATGACAATAAAATTTGATACTGCAGCTAGCTTTGTTGGTTTATAGTTGTTATTAGAAGTGGAGGTAACCATGAATACTTTTTGCTTTACTGAGGATGCTCTGGGATTTGTTGGAAAGACTTGGTAGTTTCCCAAGTACTGTTACAGGACCTGCAGTAGCTGCCATGTGCTTGGGCCTGTTTCTTTTAACAACTTGCTGCATACCATCAACATGAGCTTTGTCACTGTGCCTTCCCACAGCTAATAGCTATTCTCATTTGTAAGCATACTTGTGTGCCTTTCTGTAAGCTCGTATATCTGACAAGTCTCAAAGGCTTTATTTAATGTTAAATCACTGTCTCGAAGCAAAATATTTCTCACTGTGTAATTATTAATATCACAAACAAGCCTGTCCTTTATCAGCTCATCTCTCAAATCACCAAATCTGCATGTTTTATTTTTGAGAAATAAGGCTGTTATATACGCTGCAAAAGTTTCACCAGGCTTTTGATCCCCTGTGTAAAATAAGTGCCTTTCCATTGTAATATTCATTTGGGGGTTACACATTTCTCGAAATTTAAATTTTAAGCACTCTGGGTCTGCCCTTGTTTCAGCCGGTACCACTATATGGCAGTCTTCTCCCTCCCATACAAATACAGCAGGTGCATACACAAATGAAAGCTCTCTCTTAATGGCCTCTGAACCAGCTAAATGAAGCAAAATAAATGCTTTTGTACATGTCTTCATCAGAAAAAGCAGCCTGTATTAAAATATTGTATTCCTGCTCAAACACTTTCCAAATCGCTGCAATATTGTTATCAAACACATGGGTGCGGGTCTGCGAAAACCTTCTGCTATGCCCACAGATTATAGTAAAACACAATGCAAAATGGCTGGTGTAATTATGTACGAACATTCACAAACACCAGATACTTGTAATAATATTCGGGTCTATATTATAACATTGAATTTTATAAAGTTTGAATGTTATAATATCGAACCAGTTTTGTCGAACGCTGAAAACAGCGAAGGTGCAGGACACCGAATTCTTTCCCAGGGAAAGAATTCGGTGGGCTGCTGCTGTGGCTTCGCTGTTTTCAGCGTTCAATATGTTGGAGCATTATGGGTCGGTTTTAGGTAAGTGTGCGATTGTCTGTAGGTTAGGGTTAGGGGCGGGTTATGTGAGTTAGGGTTAGGGATCGGTTGAGGTGAGTGTGCGATAGTGACGGACCTTAGGGTTAGGTTCGGGTTAAGGTAAGTGGATAGCTAGTAGTGTATGTAAAGTTTAGTTTAGGTGTAGGATTTTAAGTGTATGTGTGTGGATTGCTGTTTTTTGTGTGTGTTTGTGTTGTGTGTATGTTTCTTAGAATAGTGATTTTTTTTCCCTGGGAAAAAAATCGCTATTCTGACCGTTCGATGTTTGTGGATTTCGATGTTTAGGGTTCTATATTATAACATTCAATCTTTTTAGATTTCGATGTTATAGTATAGACCCATAATATTCATATGCACAATAAACTCTTTGAAATATTGTACTCTGTGAAATATGCTTTGAAATAACTTTACTTTGGGAAATATTCTTTGAAACAACTTTACTTTGTGAAAATAACTGTACTGTAGTACACACTTGCAAACACTTTGCACACTGGATAATTTGAATAGCTTTAGCTAATACAAACAGTAGCACATAGTGAAAAAATACAGTATTTTCCCTTTTTTGTACATTTTATATGATTAGGATGTTGTTTCAAACATTTCCTTATAATTTTGAATATTTTTATCAATATGTCGCAGTTTCGGACATTTTGATTAATAAGAAATTTGTTTTGAGTGTTCTGAGTGCTTTGATTTATATTTGTAGCAAAAGAAATCATTAAGCAAATTTTAGTACCTGGAATTTGTTTCTGACCCATTTTGTGAGTTGTTTGAGCAGTAGGGATGATCCACTCCTATATATTCCTCCAACTTTAACCTGTTGCCTCATGGCTGTAATGCTGGATCCCATTCTGACACCATGTCGCTCTTCTTATGTGTATTAAGAAGACATTGAGGCTTGCGTGTTCATTTAAGTAGTTTATTGTATACAAATACACCAGGATGGATGTCAGGAACATTAAACCAAGGTGACCATTTTGTTACAGGACCTAAACTGGGACACTTGAGGGCTGCCCCGGGAAGCCAGGTCTGCAATCCCATTCTCCCAACCCCCATGGGAGTGGAGGTAGGGCAGCCATGTCATCTCGGACCAGGGCAGGCAGGTTGGCCTCCCATCCTTCACCAGGCACTGTGGGGATGCCACTCTGTGAATAGCACCACCCAGGAGGCAAGAGGCCACATGCCAGGAGGCTTGAAGCAATGCACATTCGTCAGCACCTGGCACCGTGGGGGTGAGAGACTGAGGTGTGCTGCAAAAAGTGCAGAGATGGGGGACTCAGGGCCATCTCCCCTGTGAGTTTGAAAGCCCTAGGTGCAAAGCAAAGTGGAGAACCGGTGTTACGGAAGTCTGGACGAGGGACTGTCTGAGGCTTTGTGGCCCAGCAGAGTTCCATGAGGCTGGAAAGATCCCCTGAGAGGCTCCAACAGCACGCATGACACTGCATGATTTGGCAGCAGTTAGGAGATACGTAACCCTGGAAAAGAGTTCTCTATCCTAGTTAGAAGTGGAACCCCAGAGGGGGTCAGTCCCGATGGAAGTCTGGAAGGGAGAGCGAGAGAGAGAGGTGGAAAGTGACTGTTAAAGGACAGCTCTCACTTGGGTGAGGGTGGGTACGGACCATGCCCCCTCTGGGACAGAAGTCTGGAAGGGGGAGAGAGGCAAATAGTGGCAGGACTGGGTGACCTCCTGCCTGGGTGAGGGGGGTCAGTTAGAGCTCCCCACAACAGAAGTCCTTAAGGGAGCACTAGTGCGGACAGCAGCAGGGCCTGGAGAGCTCCTGCATGGGTGAATGGGGTCAGGCACAGCCCCCCCATGATGGAAGTCCTTAAGAAAGCAATTGGCAGAGAGTGGTGGGGTCTGGAGAGCTCCTGCCTGGGTGAGTGGGGTCAGGCAGGCAGGGCTCCCCATGATGGAAGTCCTTGAGGAAGCACCAGGCTGGACAGCAGAGGGGCCTGGAGAGCTCTTGTCAGGGCGAAGGCATCCAACTTCACCCCATAACCGACAGCATCCTTGAAAAATCTCAAAGTCCCCAGAGCTGCTCTGGATGAGAAAGCAGGGGGACTCTGAAGCCTTCATGAGAGAGGATCTACCCCTTAGTGGCTGAGGGGAGTTCCAGAGGAGTAGACAGGATTGGAGGGAAGCTCTCCTGAGAGGATCTGAGGGCATGAGTGATCTGGCACGATTTGGCAGCCTGCAGAAGACATGAAAGTGGCGGAGTCGCCTGACATGGGGGGGGGGGGGCACAGCTGGGGAAGGTCTCTTGGCCAGGTCAAAAGGGAGGCCTGTAGGGTTTGCCCCTGACAGAAGTCAGTACGGGAGCACCAGGCAGATGGGTGTAGGGCCTGGAGAACTTCTGCCTATGTGAGTGGGGTCAAGCAGAACCCCCCATGATAGAAGTCCTTGAGGGAGTGACTGACTTATGGTGGCAGAGCCTGGAAGGCTCCTGCCAGGGCAAAGGCATTATTTATTTATTTTATTTATTTATTTCCAGTTTGATGACCGGGGATGTCCACTGGGCTCAGGGAGCCCGTTTTCAGTGGAGGCCCGGGGAGAAAAGCTCCATGTTACAAAGTTTAGATACAGATACAATATATATATATAAAAAAAAAAAACAATTTACAATTATGTTTCATGCTAGAGAGCAGGTGTAATTTCTTAGGTACATGTTACCTTTAGATACAGACACAATATTATTAATGAACATTTTACAGTTACATTTCATGTTAGAGAGCAGGTGTAAATTCTTAGGTACATGGTACAAATTTGATATTTACAAAATGTACATGTGTGTGGTAGCCTATAGATCATAGCTAGTGAGGCTAGTAATCATAGCTGGAGAGGGGTTTAGAGGTGGAGAGCCTCCCTGCATATCATTGCTGGAGCCTTCCTGTGTCCTGACAGAGTGCTCTTCAAACTATCTGGAGATATACAGAGCTAAGTATATTTTTCTGGCACTTGAGAGTCGTGTACTGTTAATTGTTGCTTGACTAATTTTATACCATTGCTGGCTGACTTCAGAGTTGTGCACTGTTATTTTTGCTTCACTCATAGCTGGCCTTAGGCATAGGCCAACTAGGTGGCTGCCTAGGGCGCTGCTCTGGCAGGGGCACTTTTCCAGTATTTGTTTGGTGTAGATAGACCAGGATAGGGCACCGGGTGGTGTGGTGGGGGGGTGCCATGGAGCCCTTTTGCCTAGGGCACCAGTTGACCTAAGGCCGCTCCTGGCTTCACTGTACAGTTTTCCAGACCTCTGCTGAAAGTGTTGGTTTTCCCCACCTCCCCTATTTCTTTGTGTCTTAAGTTGGTATAACTGGTTTTACATTCTGTGTGTTATCTGACTATCTCAAGGATTACTTGCATAAAATTAGACCCTCTTAGTAACAGCCTGCATATCATTGCTGGAGCCTTCCTGTGTCCTGGCAGAGTGCTATTCAAACTATCTGGAGATATACAGAGCTAAGTATATTTTTCTGGCACTTCAGAGTTGTGTACTGTTAATTGTTGCTTGACTAATTTTATATCATTGCTGGCTGACTTCAGAGTTGTGCACTGTTATTTTTGCTTCACTGTGTAGTTTTTCAGATCTCTGCTGAAGGTGTTGGTTTTCCCCTACCCACCCTTCCTATTCCTGTCTTGTTGTTTAAGTTTGGAGGCTTTTGCAGTTGCCCGCTCCCACTGTAGATTTGATCTGGGGCACTCCCCTAGTCCCATCTCTTTACCTCATTCTACCTAATAGACTCATTCTGCACTTGTTTTTAGTCATTTTTAATTGAATTGCATTTTTTTAAACTGTTTGGTCTAACATTGCTACATACTCGTGTGCTAGCTTGCACTGCATTTGAATTGTTTTTACTGCTGTTTTAGCTACTTTTCTATATAAAAAAATATAAGCCTGTTTCCTACCTTTCCTGTAACTAGTGTAGTCCAGATTCAGATTTGCTGTATCCAGGACTGTATGTAAGCTTCTGAGCCCTTCAAGCTTTCTGTGTTGGAGGGAAGCCTTCTAGCTTATCAGTGGGAGTGGTAAGCACTAGGTAACCTATCTACCACATAAGGAGTGGTTCTGGCCCAGAAATTGTAGTTATTGGCTGTTTGGGCAGTTTTTCCATCTCTCTCAACTTTCTGATTTAAAAGCCCGCATTTGCACTTGTTTCCCCCCCTTTCCTGTAACTAGTTTAGTCCAGATACAAATTCTTAGTTTTAGCACTTGAATTTGCTTATTCGTGATCAGCACTTGTTCAGAACTTGTAAGCACTAAATAACCTACTAATTACTACTGCACTCAACCTTCCTCATTACCTAGAGGAAAACAGTTTTGATACTTACTTTCCTCACTTGCTTAGAGAAAAACAGCTCTTGTACTTACGTTCCTATCTTATCTAGAGACAAATAGTTTTTTATTCAGGCATGTCCAAGGGTCAGCTCCCAGTGTTCTCTCCTGTCTATCTGATGAATCTGGGCATCTTGGGGCAATGTAGAAATTGCCTCATGTACACAGACAACCCTCTCCACCTACCACCCAACACTACAACCTGTTTGTATCTAGTCAAACTGGAGGTAAAGCTGTCTCCAACCAAGACTGAACTTGACAGTCAAGAGGAGTAGGTAAACACTTGCACCACACCACACTCATCACATAGTCTCACTAAATCTACACCACCAAAATCCACACATAGAAACACAAAAACATTCACGGAGGCTCTCAATAATAATCTGATCAAGCAACAGAGACCTCCAAAGCAGAAATGCAAGCAACCTCCACCCCCCCCAAACACAACCCAAATGATACATAGCCCGCAGACTCAGTGTGCCACTCAACCACAGCCAATAAGGCAAAACAATGTACCCAACACACTAGTCATAGGTGACTCTATAGTCATGCACACTGATATCCCACTCACCAGGCTAAACAAGGAGAAGGTTACTGTCAGCTGCCTGTTGGGTGCCAGGATCTGTTACATAACCCACGCACTCAGGTCACTCCGCAACAAGTACAAATAGGACTCTGGCATTGTCCATGTTGGTGTGAACGACCTGAGACGTACCTCCCTGAACTACATGAAAAGTGACATGGAAGAGCTCTCCGATCTTGTAGCCCAGGCTGGTATGACCCTAGCCCTGAGTAGCATTCTGCCATCACCCAGAATGATACCGCAGTACAAGGACAAAATGATTGACTTCAACAATTGGCTAACTTCTGGTGTCATTCTAAAGGGATCCAGTATCTGTAGGCCGGGGATGACATGGTCGACAGACCATGATACTCTGCCAGAGATGGCCTGCACCTGTCACCCCTGGGATTCTGGATACTGGCTAAAGTTCTTGCCACCCCTATAGTGCCTTTTTTTAGGTAAGGTTCAAATGACAAATTCAACACTGTAACAGGAACAGGCAAGCAAAAACTGAGGGTGATGCTACTCAGTGCTAGAAGTCTAAATCTCAGAATGCACTCACTCGAGGCACTCCTTAAAATGGAAAACATTGATATCTGTGCAGTGACTGAGACCTGGTTCAAGGCTCCAGAGACCACCCCTGCACTACCAGGCTATAACTCATACCACACTTTTCGGCCATATAACCTGGACCGGAACACCAAAGGCAGAGGTGTGTCCATATTCATTAAGGACCTCCACACCTCCAGGCTAGCTGCTCAGCATAATGCAGCTGAAGTTATCCAAGTGCAACTAACTCTGGGCAAAACTGCAATCCAAATTGTAGCTTGCTACAGATCCCCCACCATGCCCCAGGATTCCTGCTCCTCTTTTCTTGATGTTCAACCAAACACCCTAATAATGGGCGATTTCAACTACCCCACCATTAACTGGGAAAACTACTCATGTACCAACTCCTTCACTCAACGCTTTCTGGAATTCATAAACTCCAATGCCCTGGATCAACTTATCCACACCCTCACCAGGGACAACAATATCCTAGATCTAGTCATTACCAACATAAGTGACCGGTGTTCCACACCTGAAGTCAATGCCTCATTGGTCCGATCCGAGCATAAGCTAATTACCCTAGATATCCACATCCTGCCCCCACCCCCCATTAAGGAAACCATGGTAAAAGATTTCTCCAAAGCCAACTTCATGCTTCTTAAGACGGAAGCGGTGAACTTCATGACACCCATGAAGATGGACAATACAGTTACGACTACTGAATCCTACACAATTGCACTTTAAAAGCACTTCCACGAGTGCATGGATCATGCTATCCCAAAGAGAACCAAGATGTTATCTTCCAAAATAAGAAAGCCAATCTGGTGGTCCACTGCCATAAACAAACTGTACAACAGAAGGAAGAAATTGTTGCAAAAGAGAGTAAAGTCCCATGAGTGGAGGAGCTCCCTGGTCAGCCTCAGTAAGAAGCTGCGATCCCTGATAAAATCCTCTAAAGCTAGTTACGAAAACAAAATCACCACTGATTCTAAAGACAACCACAAAGCATTCTATAGCTATGTCACGAATCTCAATGGCAACGCTCAGATCTGCTCTGATTTACAGCACAATGGCACTAAATATACAGACCCAACTGATATTGCCAACATCCTGGCAGATAGGTTCAGTGCTAACTTTACCCCTCCTCTCACCCCCTAAAAAGCCCATCTCTATACCGGAAGAATGCAAAGTTCCTGTAATCATGGCTACACAGGTTAAAAACCACACTCTCCAAAGCCAAGAACACAGCATCCATGAGACCAGACAACATCGCAGGCTGCGTTCTACATGAACTACAGAATGAACTGGCACCCCACCTAAGTACCATGTTCAATCATAGCCTCACCTCAGGCTTTGTGCCTGCTGAAAGGCGCACAACAACGGTTATCCCACTCCACAAGGGGGGGAGCTACCACGGACCCTAGGAACTACCACCCCATTAGCCCGACGAGCCTGGTCTGCAAGGCCATAGAACATATCATCATGGAACTTATAAACAAAGACATTGATAATCTCCAAACTCTGGACCCCACCTAGTTCAGGTTTGTAAAAGGCAGATCATGTCTCCTAAACCTGATAGGCTTCCTTGAAGCAGTCATCAAAGCCGCCGCCGAGGGTAAGGTGGTTCACACAGCCTATCTAGATCTTGCAAAGGCTTTCGACAGCATCCCCCACTCTGAAATTATAGATAAACTCACTAAACTAGGTATAAATCTCTATGTCACAAGATGGGTTGCCAACTGGTTCACTGACAAAACCCACAGTGTGAAAGTAGCAGACTCCAAATCAGATGTCAGAGCAGTGACAAGTGGAGTACCACAGGGTTCAGTCCTGGGTCCTCTCCTGTTTGGTATCTACTTCTCTGAAGTACAGGCTAACAAAGAAGGTCTTTGGCTAACGAAGTTTGCAGATGACTGCAAACTAGGAGCCATAATCAAAACTCCTAACGATGTGGACATCCTACAAAAGGGCCTCATTGAGACAGATGCCTGGTGTCAAAGCCATGGCCTCAAGCTCAATGCCAAAAAGTGCATTGTCATCCCCTTTTGTAAAAACTCTGTACCCATGAAATACAACTTAGGCGGTAGTATACTTAACAACGAAAGTGTGATAAGAGACCTTGGGACACAGGTGGACAGTAGTCTCTCCGTTGATAATCACATCACCACAGTAATCAGGAAATCCTTCTATCTGGCACACCTCATCACAAAAGGTTTCTCATCCAGAAAAAAAGAGGTCATTGTTCCCCTCTAGTCATCACTCATTAGACCCATTATAGAGTACAATGCCCCTTTTGGTATGTACCTCACAAGACATCTACAACAACTGGAAAGGCCACAGAAATACCTCACAGAGAGAATTACCTGCCTCAAACAGATGCCCTACGCAGACCGTCTCAAAAACCTCCAGCTTTACTCTGTCGCATATCGCCTACTCAGAGGTAATCTTTGCCTAACATACAAAGCTATGTCAAACCCAGAGCTGTTGGACATGCTCCACTTAAAGAAGTCCCAATCCCTCCGAGCTACACGTTCTAGGGACCTAAACTTTGTCACCACAATAAACAGAATATGCTGGAGGGATAGATTCCTGTCCCAGAGACTTCCCATACTCTGGAATAAACTACCTATCTATATCAAACAAAGCTCCTCATTAGTACTCTTCAAGAAAAATCTTGATGATTGGATGGGAAATAAGAAATTCACCCTGGGGATCACTTCTGTGGCTCTACTCGACAGTGGCACAGGAAAATAATTTTCTTGGGTGGCAAAAGCCAGGGTTCCTTTTTGGCTGGGCTTGTATAGGCCCTAGGGCCGATAGCCTAGTACCTACCTATGAGAGAGAATTTTAGGACTAGGTGGGGAGAATGCAGTTGCATTTTCTGTTAGAGTAAATGTAGGAATGTAACTGAGATTTAAAGTTTTCAAAGTCTGCACAGGTCCTTAGAGAGGAAGGAAGAGAATTTCATTTTTTTGCTAAGGAAAAGGATAGCAGGAGTTGACCAGCAGGGCGACTGGGCATCCGACCTTACCCAATACCCACTGGCATTCCTGAAAAATCACAAACTTCCCAGAGCTGCTTTGGATGGGAAAGCAGGGGGACTGGACATCTTGAGAAGCCAAGTCACCATTCTGACTGAGCGGTCTAAACTGGGACATTTCTGTGTCCCAAAGACAATGTTTGGGATTCCGGGACAGAGACTTCCAAACTGGGACTGTCCTGAAAAACCTGGGACCGTTGGTCACCTTGGACTAGAACCCCCAACCTGTGTATTCATACAAGTTAAAAGATGTTGAAAGATGCAAGAAAAATTAAACAGTAGGACAAAATGTGAGAAAAAGGTTGGAAAAAAAGTAAGCTGGATGGTGTGAGATGCCAGGATAGGGGAGGGGGGTGCAAATGGGCATGGTGTACCAACGGATGTGTGTGGGGTGGGGTTTAGAGCCATTGATACCTTTGCATAAGGTCCCACTTCACTTAAGGCCAGCCCTACATCTAACTATATATTTGTTCAAAATCAGTTGTGTACTATGCCATTCAAAGTGTGTCTCTGATAATCCATCCACAGTGAGACTATGTCTCATAAATCTTTCCCCTCTCTCCAAAACATAGCATCAAGGTTACTTAGTAAAGAAGACACACCTTTATCTATGTTCAAATAATTTACTGAAATTCCCATTGCTATGTCCCTAGCCCTTTCAGTTAGTGACAGTGCACAAGGGTATGCTTTCATTTTCAAGCTCAGCAACCAGTGACCAAATCATAATCTATTTTCCCAGCTTTCTTAGTGATTATTTTCATCAAATAAAGTTAGGACTCTATGGTTGAAAACCATCCTCTACCCCCAGCAAAAAGGCTGAGCAAACTAGCTGAGTTTTCAAGAAACAACAGTAGATTATTCCTTTGAACAACTGAGCTGCACAAACTCCACTGTTACATTGGAACCAGTCTAAATTGCAGTAAAAAAATACATAGCCTTTGCCACGAATAAAAACAATATTGCAAAAAAATGTCACAAAGTAAGTGGCAAATGTGCTACATTAAAAGTCTCCAAAAAGACATACTGCAGTAAAATTTCCAAATACAGGATGCAACTGCAGACTTAACAGAAAGTGCCCTGGAATTGTTCCTAAATGGTGTTACAGGAAAAACAGGGCAAATTATTCCATGGGAAAGTGAGAAAATTAAGAGAACAAATATCCCTGGTGTAACAGCTCATTTAAGTCATAAGAAAGTAAGTTGGTTCTTTATTATGACCAGAGCAACTTTTATGGTTTCCAACTTGAGATCCATACTTCTTCACATGGACTACCCCCCAATTCATACATTAAAACTTGATAGATAGGATGAATCTTGAAGATCAAAGCATCAATGCATGTTATCCCTAGTTAGACTTGCATCCAGACTGGTATTTTGGAACAGTATCAATGGCACATCAGAACAAAGCTTTTGATGAATTTAAGGATAAACTGCTTGAACACCTGACAAATTTACTCAAAACTGTCATACAGACAATGATTTAGTGATTAACATTTCTTTTGTTGGATTTCCATGTAATTAAATGTGATACTATTAGAAATGTCTATGTATATATCTTTATCTATATCTATCTATGTATATGACAGACTTGGCATAATAGTTAAGATTTCCACCTCCTATGGACAAACTACAAAGTTCGATTCTGACCTCCAACCAATGTTTGTATCAAGTCTGCATGCCCTCCCTGTGTCTCTTTAGGATCACTGCCACTTCCCAAAAACATGCTGAGTATTTCCACCTCAAAATCTCCTAAGAATGGAGTTGTGGGCAGCAGCACAGGTGACAGATGTGCCTGTCAGGAAAGATTTGTTCAGACCACTCACTTTGGGCATCAAATCTGGTATGTATTAGCAACTAGATAAAAGGATATGAATCATAGACTGCACACCAACTCAGGGCTACCCACTCAATGGTGTAAATATTGGCTCTACGTGATCTGGTTGTGTTGACTAATATCACCAAAAATGGCCATGGGTCAATAAGCTAGTGGCTGGTGATCAGTTGCTCAAATTGGGTTACCTGGAATAGCTCTGTTGACTGAAAGCTGGATGTAAAACCAATCAATCTGCCAAACATTCAATATATGTTCACTTACAGGACAGAGCATGAAAGTGGAACACAAGATGGTAAGGAGGCTGGAAATCCTCAGTATCCAGAAAATAAGATGTAAGGGCAGTGCAGCAAAGCCACTTGGTTTGGGATCCAGAATTTCCTACTCAGGAAGAGGACAGACTACAAATGGTTTAGGAACTGCAGTGAGAGAGAGGCTTCAATAGACAATGAGGGTTATTATCAGGATTAGTAACAGACTCATGGCAGTCAGACTCCAGTGTAAGGATAGGGGTCCTCCCACTATTCACAATCTCTGCTTACGCCCCACAACAGGGTTGTGATAGTGAACAAAAGAGTGCATTTCGACAGCAGTTGCAGGACCTACTAGATAAAGCAGGAGAGCATGAATCAATGTTGACAATGGTTGACCAGAATGCACATATCAGGACAGACAGAACAGGATATGAGGACTGTCTGGGTCCACATGGATAGGGTAACAGTATCAAAGAAGGATATGCCATTCTAGACTTCTGTCTAGCAAATGACTTGATGGTGGCCAACACATGGTCCAGCAAGGCTGACAGAGCCACAAGATCACATAGAAGAGTGGTGAACATGAAACTCATGTAGACTTCCTTCTAGCAAGGAAAGGGCACTGGTATAGAATCAGTGATTGCAAAGTCATCCCCAGCCTTTATAAGCCTGGCCATGCAACTCAAATGTAATCCATGGGCTATTTTGCCTTACAGGTTGTTTTTAAGGGAGTATATTAGTTATGGCATGATTTAACTACTGCCTCTGTCCATCAGAGATGCAGGTGTCAGACCAGGGGTTAATTTCCAATTTCTTGTTCACTAGTCTAGGTTACACTTGAATAGGGTTAGAGAAAGGCTCTGTTTCACACTGATGGTGAGCCTATTCCAGAGGACTGCAATTCTCTGAGATGCATACCTGTCCCTCCAACATGTCCTATTTAAATTGCAAGCAAAGTTTAAATCCTTGGATCTAATAGAATGCTGTTCATTTTGGAGATATCCAAAAGGTCCATCAAGGCACGATCCAAGGATGCCTTGCATTCCAGGCAAAAATCACCTCTCAGCAGTCTGTAGCAAACAGAGTCTAGGGATGGGGCTTTGAGTCAATCTGCATAAGGCACTGTGTTTACACCATGTATTCTTTTTGTGAGGAACCTCTGTGGACATTCCAGCTGTGGCATGTGCCTGGTGAGGTACATACAAAAGGGGAGCATTATATTCAATGATGGGTCTGATAAGGGCTGACTATAGTGGTACAATGACTTCTCTGGACCTAGACACTATGCCCTTACTTATAGGTTGAGTGACACTGAATGATTTTCTTACTACTTTAGGCACATATTGGTTGAAAGCCATGAGTTCCTAAATCCATAACTAATGTGTCTACTTTTAGGAGCCTTTTACTGATGAGGTCATTTCTTATGGTGGCCAATTTCCCAAAATGTACTATTATGCATTTCTTGGCAGTGAGTTTTAAGCCATGGCTTTGGCACCAGTCATTTGACTGTGTTACATCTTCCTGTAAAATGTTTGTATCTTGGGGGTATCTATAATTGCTCTTAGCTTGCAATTATCTACAAATTTGGGAAGCCACATGCCCTCGACAATGGCACTGACTTCCAAGAAATAGATGCCAAACAGTCACATATCCAGTATAGAGCCCTGGGGGACTCTACTGGTGAACAGCTTCTTTGTAGAGGTAGTCTGTCCAATCCTAACCTCCTGAGTCATTGCTGTGAGCCAGCTGGCTGTGCAGCGAGTTGCATAGTGGTTTGTTCCTAATTCCATGAGTTTGTTTACAATGCCTGAGTAGGGTCAGTATCAAATGCCAACGTATGCAGCATGCACCATTTTGCCCTCATTCATTGTCTTGGTCACCTTCTCAAAGAAGTCCACCAGGTTCAGCAGACATGACCTGTCTTTGATGAAACCATTGTGTCCATTGTCTGACGGTTTCCTATGTCTTTGTTAATCATTTCCATGGTGATTCTTTCCATGGCTTTACATATATGAATGGTCAGACTAATGGGGCTGTATAATTCATGGTATCCACTGATGGCCCACCCTTGTGTAGAGGGATGACTGTTGCAGTCCTCCATTTGAGTGGCATGAAGACTGTTTGGAGGCTATGGTTGAATACTCTAGTGGCCCTGATAGGTAATATTTCAGTCTTCTTAGCAGGCGACCTTGGATATTACTGGGACACATTAAAACTGTATTCCTGGCCTAAACAGCACCTTTAAGACCTGCCTCCTAGTCATAGTTGGATGGGTTATGTTAGATGGTAATTCCTAAGGGTTGGCTGGGGGTAAAGTTGGAGATGAATTTGTCATCCAGATTTGCTATATCTCGTGGTTCTGTGAAAGTGACTCTTATTTATCAACAATCTGGCACAATGCTGTGTGCTGGTTTTAACATTTCAAACATAGCTGAAGAAGACCTATGGTTGTCCTTGGCCAGGGACACTATCTTTACTTCAAAATTACTATTTTTTTTCTTTTATTGTACAACCTGGCTGTTTGCTTTTTAAGTTAATTTTGGGCTTACTTCTAGTAGGCACAGCTGTCTCTATGCAATCATTGACATGGTTGCACAGAACTTCTGTGAATAATTCCACATAGGCTGCTGTGTTATCTGGGTTTGGAGGGGGTGAAATTTTGACAGTTTATTGCTTAATAAAAGGTAGTTTTTGCCTCGAAGGAGACTGCTTTGTGATCTTACCTTACCAGAGAAGACACAACATGTGGGGGATGCAGAATTCTCCCATACTCGTGAGTACCAGGTCCAATATGTTTGTATCTCTGGTAGGTGTATGCAGTATCTGGTGCAGGGTGTTTGTGTTAACAGAAACTGGGAATCTCTGGGCCTGAAAGTTTGGAGTTGTGTAGATTCCCAGTTTATAGAGAGATAATTAAGGTCCCCCAAGAGTCTATTATTTGGATGAATTGTGAGTGACTCCAAAAGGTCTAAGTATGAGCTATGAGTCACATGGGACACAGAAAGTGACTTGTAGCTTGCTAGGATATGCTATCGGACTTTATCCATGGTAATCTGGACATGGTGAAACTCCAGCACATCATCCTGTTTAACCAACCTAGAGATATTTGTGTTATTTATGTAGATCAAGACACCTCTCCCTTTAGTTCCTGCCTGTGCAGTTGCTGGTCTGAATGTATGGAAGGCATTGAAGCCTTGCACTGCTGGGGTACTCTCTGGGGCTTTAAACATATCTCAGTAAATGTATAGATGTCTGTATTCTCCGGAGTGAGGACAGCTTGGACGTAATGGAGCTTCCTGTTTAGACTTCTGCATTGAGCAGTAGTTTTTGCCACTATGACTATCACCAAATTAGTATACATCTTGTTGCATAAAATAAGTAATACCAGTTATAAGACATGTTAAAGAATTTTCCAGTTAAATTAAATCATGATGTTAAGAGACTTCAATCCAGAAAATTTTCAGATAATTTAGAGGCCATAAATGCTCAATATATTTGTGTGGATTACTGCTTTTGGTTGAATTGAACCAGATAAAGCTGGTACAGCTGATCGAAGACATAAACCTTGTCAGTGACATAAACAGGACATGTTGGAGTGACAGGTATGTGTCTCAAAGATAACCCCTAAACCTATTCAAATGTAACTTGGAACAATGGATGGGAAATCTCAGATTCACCCTTGTTTGGCACGTATGTCCCTAATGGACAGGGGCAGCCTGAAAATGATTGATATGTACAGGCCTATATCATAACTTAAAAATTCTTTGGGGTACTAACATATGTCAGAGATATTTTGCTGAATGTGTGGTAGGCTTGCCAAGTTCTTGTGCCAATAGCCTAGTAACCACCTACGAACATATAAGCTGATCCTGATCAACTTTACCAACATTTTTACAATATGAGAACGTACTGTAGAAGGGACAGGGGTAATTGCCCTTTCCCCATTACAGTGCAATCAAGGAGTTGGTGCATGTAATTAGCAGGGCATGTTGCATGTTTTTTATGATTATTTTTATGTTTGCAAGTTCAATTATTTGGCGTACTGAAGTGGCTTTCCATATTTGTGTGATCGATAATAAGTTATAGATCTAGCTATATCCATATCTATATATTAAATATACATACATATAACCAGTTGTTTATGTATGTGTTCATATATATATATATATATCTATATCTATATATATATATATATATATTTATATATGTATGTATGTATGTGTGTGTGTAACTTTGAACCACATATGGCCGAGACCATATGTTCAAACTTGTAAAAGTCCAATCTGACTAAATGGAGATGTCCGTACAGAGTGGAAAGGGAAGATTTCCCATTTCCACAATGTAGTGCAATCTCGGAGTTGGTATATTTAAGTAAGGGGGTGTGGGGTGCAGGGGGGCACAGCCCCCCCTGCTATAGATGTTTAGTTTTGTGTTTTTTGGTTTTATGTGGTTTTACATCAGTGATCGAACTTTTACGAGTTCGAACATATGTTCTCGGCCATATGTGGTTCGAACTAGTAAAAGTTCAAACTACTGAAGCAGATCCATATATTTATATATATATATATATATATATATATATATATATATATATATATATATATATATATATATATAGGTCCCATATATAGGTCCCAGTAACTTTGTTGAATGGTAGTTTGGTCAACATTTGTTTAATCAACAATTTGTAAACTGCAAAGCACTATGAAGGGAAATGAACAATCCTCTATTTTCTCCTTTTGGTTTTGGTTTACTAATCAACAATTTGGTTGACTAAACAGATGGTTGACAGGCATGCAAGATCGGCAATCCATGGTAGAGGAATATACATTTATCCCTGGAGACTGTGGATCTTGGAATCAAAATACATAATTAGTAGAGGGTGTGGGGTGTGCAAGGGAACTTGTACCCCTGCAAAAACAATGCTTTCTTTGTATTTGTTTAAAGTTTTGTCCACAATGACATTAATTCTTGATGCATGCATAGTAGCATGTCAACGTGCATAATTACGATCAATTTGTTTCTACATTATGCACACTGACGTAAATGGTATTCAATCAATTTAAATAGATCCATATATATATATATATATATATATATATATATATATATATATATATATATATACAGATAGTTTTTATATGTCTATATATATATATATATATATATATATATATATATATATATATATAGATGTATTTAGTTATATTTGTTGACTGGGAGTGTCCGACTGGATGTAGGTCCATTTTCAGCGGAGGCCCAGGGAGAAAAGCTCCACAGTTAAAATAAACAGACAGTAGTTACACTGGATTACATATATTATATATTATACATATTTATAAACAGATATATATATATATATATATATATATATATATATATATATATATATGTGTGTGTGTGTGTGTGTGTATAAGGTAGTTGATCAAATGACCACCTACACTGGCACCTTGAATATCGACATTGATACGTTAAAATATGGAATGTCTACATGTTCTGCACATTCTCCATATTTAAGTGTTTTGGGGCTGTGCCCTCACTCCCTTTGTTAATTATATATACCAACTCCGAGATCAGACAGTCCCACATAGAAGGGGACATTTTCCCTGTCTGGGGATTGCTGATCTTGCATACCATGTCGACTATCTGTGTCAATCGACCAAATGGTGTTGACCACATAGACGTCTATGTAGATATTGTAAAATATCATGATGGCTCCATTAGTTATCTGCCCCACAATTAAATTAAACAGGACAGAAATCAATATAGCAATTTGAAATCAGTTTGTGCAAAATGCAGTATTTAAGTTAAATTACAGTGTTAGGAAGGCCACTGTTTAGGATGAGTTAATAAAGCTGAGGAAAGAAGGACATATCTGAGTTTCCAGGTGGAAGAATTATTACTAATCTTCTCATACTTAAGAACCAAGGAAGTCAGGTTCATACAGCTTAATTGTAGTCAGGCAATAAATCTAAACAAATAGGAAACCACAAATTAAACTCCAAAAAACTACACAATTTAATAATAATGTTGTGCTGTACAAACAAATACACAAGTAAAAAGCTTTCAAGACTAGTTCTTCATCATGATTACTCAAGTGTGTCAACCCTAACCCTATACATTACATTACCAAAAACCCTTTCCCTAACAGTGACAGTACACAAGTCAAAACGACACAGAATGCATACAACACAAGATGTGCACTGAGTTGAATCTTACCTAGCCCATACTCTGCCCCTAACCCTTGAACACTTGCACATACTTATCAACTGCTATAAGACAGTTTTGCACATCTTCACAACCACCACATTTTCATTCAAACATTAATTTTTCTGCGCACTACTACTTACCTTCACTATATAAAACTAAATTCAACCATACGTGATTCAGAAAAATGAGCATTCACTCATTTGTGCATTCTTTCTTTACTACACACCCAAATACTTTTGAACAGAGCGAGTTCTTGGCCCTTATGCTGTAGTGTTGCATTATCCTGCCACTGCTGGATGTCAGTCTCACAGCTCATTGAGCTACTTTCCTTCCCTCCAGCCATTAACCGCACTAGCTTCTGCAGTGCCTAGGTCATTGATCAATCTCAGGCTCTCCGAGGGCCAAGTCAGGAGTTCCTCTGCAACATAAAGCTACTGGACATATTTGTTCTAACAAAAAGAAAATACTATCCTTTTAGTTAATGACTGGCCTTTACAGAATAAGTACAACTTTATCTGAAAAGAAAACTGTCACAAATTCATCTATGGGGAGTATAACTTTATCCTGCCTTACACCTCATGGAACCTAAGACTTGGGGCCAAAGTCAGCAATCTAAAAGGTGGAAGGGACCAAATTACTCTAGCACTACCAAACTTATTTTCTTCTTACTTTTAACACTTTAAGATGAATACTATAGCTGAAAAGCGAAAAGGGTACTGCCATTAACATAACAACATATGCTCTCTGTAAATTCTTTTTTTTTTAAATGATCCTGAGATCCTTGCAGTGTTACCAATTTTTTTTTTTCTTTACAGTTACAGATGGTGTTATACTCTTTGGTAAAATTGCAAAGGTTTTCAGTGATCAGCTAGATGTGATAATGATAAGCATCTGATGCAAACGACTTACGTTGGATTCCTGTGACTGTAGCAAGCTAAACCACAAATGGCCGATCTAACTTTCACCAGCCAAGGGAATACTACTTGTACTGGTCACAAACCATGCCACAGCTCTAAGGCCACACGTGTACATCATTTTTTTTAATCTACAGTTTGACATACATTACTATTCATCTCTCTGAAGCACACAACTGTACATTATACAGTTGTGTTTTACGGGATCTGTCTAGGAGAGAGAGAGAGAGAGAGAGAGAGAGTTATTAAACTATATGTTTGCCACTCTCCAGATGCAGAAGTTTTTTTATTTAGGAAGGACTCGCAGAGGAAGAAGGCAACATAAACAATTAAATCTGATGAAACTTTCAGACATTTAGAGAGACAAATTACATTTCTGAAAGTTGATTTATATCCAATGGTCTTCAAACAAAATTTCTGTTATCATGACACCCCCTTTCTTATTCTGTAGCACATAAAATATTAAAGTCAAAGAATGTGAATAAACAAAATAAAATAGCTATGAGCCTTTAAAACATAAATGTATTCTCTGCAAGGAAAGCATCTAAGGAACAACAAGAAATACTCCATACACATGTATAAACAGAAGTGTGGTTATACAACTCTTTCTCATCTTGTACAGAGCATTCTAGTTTATATATCTCTTACCATGCTTTAACAGTATTTTGCCTGGTCTCTCATTAAATCTTGTAGACTGCATTGACTGTACTTGCTTCACTAGTGAATTCAACGAAAAGGTTGATACTTTTCAAGGAACATCTGTATAAATTCCAGAATATCTTCAAATGAGGAAAATGTGTCTTTGCTAAATATATTTATTTGTTTACTGTGTGGGTAGACTGGTCTGAATATCCTTTTCAGCCATTACCCAGGCCCACAGCAAAGTAAAGTATATTGCGTTCAGTACAATTATTTACTTGAAATTGGGCAAACACATATCAGTTTACATCAGAATCAGATTAATAATACTGGATACAATGAGCAGCAGTACACAGAAAATTTTACAGCATTATTATTACAATTATTATTTGAATGGCTTTCTTAAGGAAAAAAAAATATGCAAGTTATCATATATAGTAGCTGAAATAATTCAATCCTACATAAAACATATTTAAGTCCTAAAACTGAATAACTGTTTAAAACATATTAGTAGCAGTGTTAATGTGTACATGTGCAAATAAGAATATTAGTTATATAAATGATTAAGAAATATATGTTAATATACATGTTAGGTAGCATCTCTAAAACAAGTGCCTTTGTATACAGTTAATGTATTTACATGAAAGCCTGCAAAAGCTTTGTTTGTTATGTATCTCAGAGTACAGCTGAGTCTTGCAAGTTGGCCATACCTTGGAAAGTGTCTTTTTCCCAATGACTAGGCCAAATAGTGGTCTCACAAGGGTAAGAGAGCCTTTGATATTAGTTTAACCAGAGTAGCAGGTGCCCAAATTAAAAGTCTGGCTGCTTGCGGGGACAGTATTTCAGGATGTTTTATTTGCTTAACATTTGTGAACCAGATAGGTGTACCAGTCTTAAGACCCTTTTCAAGTGCAATCCAGGCCAGAAGGTAAGGATGACTATAGTGAACATCGCTATAAGCCATGTGTTAGAATATCATTGAAACATATATGTTCATAAAACAAGTAATGCATGTAATAGGTACAGACAATAAAGCACTACATATAAAATATATAAATAGTTCAAAATGTTGATAACCCAGACAATGAAAACAATGCTAACGCTGTAGTAGCTCACATTAAACAACTTCCTTGTGAAAAATACAACAGGCAGAATAAGTACAGAAAAAGTCTTCCACAGTTAGAGAAAACAGTTTTCAGTTGGGACTATTAGAAATGTAGAGGGTTACTATCTACCTAATTGGACTATATGTAATACTTACAATGTAATACTAAGTAGATCAGCAGCTAGAAAATTACACCAAGTAAGCATTACTTTTCTGGGTTTAAGCATATTTGTATTATTTTAATCTGAGTCAGTATATCAAATACATTCAGTATAATTTTTGAAGTGTTTTCTGAGGCACACAGAAAATGGAGACAAGTTGTTAGGTTTGCTAATGCTAGGTGGGACGATGTTACAACATGCAGGGACCATTTTAGCAAAGAAGTTTTTACCTAGCACCAAGTCGAATGGTCACTGATGTTGTTACCTTTGTGATTTCTTAGGAAGTAGGTAGAATTTATTATGAAGTTTTAGCTGTAATGGTGAATGGTAGTTTTTATTAAGTAGTTCACAGGTTAAAGAGTTTAGAAGGCATGTTGCTCTAGCTGACATGGGCAGTAAGATGGTTTTAGTGTCACATAGTGATGATCTCAGTTGTGAGTAGATTGACAAATCTAAGAATTGTGTTTTTGGTGCAGTGTTGGCATGTTATACAAGAATATTAGGGATGTGACTGAAGTCCATATTCAGGTATGCGGATAAGAACATTTATGGCAATGGCTTTTTTGGATCGATTGGTTAGTAGGCAGGCAGCGTTATAGGAAGCCTTCAGTTATACAATGACTTTATTTACTAGACATTCAGTATGTTGATGGAAGCTGAGGGTTTGATCTAGTAGTAAGCCCAGCCCAGGTACTTTTGCTTAGTTGTGTGGAGAAGATGAGTTTGTGATGGGCCTTTGCTTACTAAGTGCTGAAGAGGCTAGCATTTGGGGTATGCCAAAAAGCAATGTAGTGCATGAAGTTCTGCGATTACTCCCCAAAACTTTAGAAAAAGGTAACATTGTTGATTGAGAACCACTCTGATGTGAAAAAGAGGCTTAAAAAAGTTTTGTTAAGCATCTCACAGTGGTGTTAACAAAAGTGTTTCTAACTATTGATTTTGCCACTTTAGCTATAAGTCTTTTAAACTCCCTCATACTGCGGTCACAAGGCAAAATGCAAACACTCACCCCAAATGTCAACAGTGCAAATGAAATACAAATCCAGCTACCGAGTTGGTAGCCCTCTTATACATCTTATGGTATTCCATTACTCAGAAAACCATTTAACTTCATGATTGGGCTTATTTGTAAATACTGTCCCATTAAAGAAATTAAAAAACAAAACAAACAAAAAAAACTGAAAATCATAACCAGTGTTTCAGTCATAATTTTGCAGGAGACAGCAATTTCAACCCAGAACCTACTGATATCACCAAATCAAACATCAACGCATTGCAAGCACCTCACTGTCCCTCTTCAAGAGAAATCTTGATAAGTGGATGGGTAATAGAAATTTTACCTCGGGGATCACTCCGGTGGCTCTGCTTGACAGAGGCACTGGGAACTAACGTTGGGTGGCATGATGCCAGGCCACTTCTATGGGCTGGGCTTGTAAAGGCTCCAGGGCCATTAGCCTAGTATGTACATATGACCTTATGAACCTATGTATTGGCTACATGAATATAGCCAGCATCTGTTGGTCTCATCTAGAGGCTTGAGGGCATAGGGCTCTAAAGTAATGGCCATCTCTGAATCCTGGCTAAAATATGCATCCTGAATGTCTCCTTGCAAATTAAAAAATGGAGCCATGTTCTCAGACAATAGGCTTCATAAATATGAAAGGCAATGGTGTCCTCACTTTAATTAAAAATTATGCTAACCTATAATTTACTATAATAACAAAAAAGTAATGTAACTCCAGAAAAAGAGAAGGCATCTGGCTTCTAGAAGAAATCATATTTAGATGGACACACTAAAATTCTCATATGTAACTATTTATATTCCTTTACCATCCTCATTAAGCTTAACTCAAAATATTTCAAATAGAATACTTAGCCATTCCAAACACTGTAAGTTAATTATATCTGTTGATTTAAACATCAAGTGAAAGGGTCCAGCACAGGCACCAGATAAAGTTTAACAAGAGATGACAATAGTGTATCAGATGCAATAATCACTAATATTTCCAACAAATTAAAAGCTTTGCAGAGTTTATCAAATTAATTGAGTATGTATTGCCCTTTATGACAATCTGTTTATAAAGCCACACAAAAAAGCCTACTGATTATACTTTCAAGATAATTTCCCAGATTATCTGAATCAGTGTTATCTTTTTTTAGCTGGACTGCATTGATTGGTCTTCAGTTACCTAGTTGTACATATCCAATTACAGCTCTCTCTACATTTTGCAACTTAGTAAATTGTATCCAAGACAGACTATGCCTCATTAGTAGAAAAAGACTAGAGAACAATAAGGCTCTAAGGCTTACCTCAAAAATAACAGAACAAATAAAGGCTATGGAAAAATGTGGTTAGAGTGGAGGGAATTTCATAACAATAAGGATAGTCACAATATCTATCAGCATGAAAAATACCCCCCCCCCCACACACACACACACACCAATGTTAACAGTTGTAGAGTACTTAACACTACAAACTACTTACTTGATTCAACTGAAAAGCCTTTGGGAAACCACCAGAAATGTCAGTAATAACAGCATTTCTCCAAATCTTCTAACAATAGCCCAATAAATAGCTTGATTTTCAGTGCCATAAAGGACTGATACACTTTGTTCTCTATTAAAATCATAAACAAAACTACTGTCAAAGACTTTCTGAAGATAATTCAGTACCATTACAACCCTGTTTATTAACAACTATGTCTAAAACTACTACGACTAGGAAGTTCCATATTAAGTGAGCCATTGCCTATGTTTACATGTTACACTATAAAGTAAAAGCACCCCATACATCTTTAAATGTGTCCTGATTGCTTTTCTCCCCAAGTTTCCTTCATCTTCCTTAGCCAAAAATTATCATCCTATCCTTAGCTACAAATTTAGAGACACAGTACTTGACCTGACCCAATTTTAGAATACATTCAAAAGTCTGATATTTTTTCCCCTAACAGTATAGCTCACATCCAGCTATCTACATGACTAGACCTACTCAAGCATGTAAAAGGGTTTGCTAACTAGAACTATATATGTAGATTTAAATAAGACCTTTGCCAGTGTTGTCCATGCTTTACTACGTCAAATACAGTCTCACTATGGCTTCTCAAATAAAGATATAAAGCAGTCCAATAACTATCTAATTGAGAATGCTTTCAGTCTTAGCCCTGAACTTCCACTCAGATGTTAAGAATTTAAGTAAAGGTGTTCCACCAGGCTTTGTGCTTGGACCTTTCTTATCTTCACTATTTATTAATAATATTCCCTGGGATTTGCCTCAGTCAAGCTGTATTCCTTGTACCAATTACCTTGTACCTAAAATACCTAAAATCCTGAAAGACACTATCCAAACTATTACAGTCAGACTTCATTCCAGTATGAAACTGGCTTACAAACAATAAAGTCTGTAATATAGGTTATAAACAGGTCTCCAGTCATAACCAGCTTATTGTGTGTTCAAAACATGGACTCATACCTCTCAACTCTACAGATTTTCACAGAAAGCCCAGATATTTGTCTCATATGTTTGTCCTGTTCCTCATAAAATTTGTGGTTTTCTTGCAAATCACTGGTATGATCTCAGGATTGAAGTCACTAAATAATGACATACATTTGAATTTCAGACTTCAAATCATTTGGAAAATGTATGTTAACACAAACCCTGTTACTCTACCCACTTTCTAAGATTATAACAGCAATATTCAAAGTATGTCCCTATTTTTGGACATTTACCCCCCCCCCCCATTTTGTCAAGCTTTGTCCAGATTTTATGCCTTAAGAGTTTGAGAGGTATGCAACGAATGCCAGGAAATTCACTTTGCTGCACTCTGCTCTTGAGGTCAATCTTGATATCTGTGTTTAGAACAGATCATAAGAGGTGCGATTGTAGACAGCCAGTCATAATTCTTTAGCTTTATCTGCATCATGTACTTCCAGTTATAGAAAAAAAGTATATCAGTGTGAAGTGTTCTTTTGATTTGAAAACTGCAAAACACACTATATGCTGCCGTACAGACAATGGGCAGAAGAAAAACATTCCTCTTAAGGAGGAGTGGATTTAAAGCTGTTAGACTGTTTTCTCTGTCAAGCTTTTGTTTTGTGTGTTACAGTAAAGTGTCTAATACCTTTTAAAGTGGTTTAGCTTGTGGCTACTGTTATGTGGTAGCGAGCACAGGGCATTGTTATACACTAGAGACATAGTGGAGTGCTATTTCTTAACTCTAGCACCACATTTTTAAATTTTGAGTTTAATTTTTCATATGATGTTATTAATTGTTTGGATATATCTGTCCATAAAGATGAACGAGGGTGGTTTGCTACAAAAATGTATAAGAAGGCTATCAAGAGGAACAGCTGTTTACAGTGTAACTGCATGCACCTGGGGTTCATATACAAAAATATATTGGGTTTGTTTTATTGACTACTAGATTAACCTATGATGATAATATGTTTGATGTAGAAGCAGACGTAATGCCTGTAGATTTTTTTAAATGTTATAATTTAAATGAAATAAATAAAGCACTGGATGATGTTAGAGAACAACACAAAGGTAGCATGTCCCCATATTTTAGTTCTGAGTATCCAATACAAAGTATGGGCACAGTATCATGTGATACAAGCCTTCCTTATATTGTGGCTTTATGAATAATTGTAGGTTGGTCCATCATAAATATTATAAAAGATAACTGGTCAATTTTAATTACCTTGTCTGATATTGTAAAAATTGTATGTCCCATTTCCTCGGATAGCATTTCAGAATAAATTGACTCTGAAAAGACAACTCTGTTATACAGAGTTGAATACATCAGTTATAGTTACTGAGAGAGATATAAGTTTAAGTAAAAGTAAATAAAGGTACTTTCACATGTATGAAATGTAATTATGGTAAATTTACTGATGTAAATCTTTCTTTGTACATCCTATAACTCAGTACAGGTATGAGTTTTCTCATCATGTTGACTGTGCATATATGAATTTAGTGTACATTGCTTAGTGCACTGGTTGTACTTCATTTTATGTAGGAAAAGGTTCCCTATTAGATAATGCGTCTTGGTCGAACTCAAAAGACTGAAATGGCAAAATATTGAAGCGGCTTTTAAGCAAATTCTTTCCCGCTTCGTTACTTTGCTGTTTTCAGCACTGTAGTGCAGTCTCGGAGTAGGTAATGTTTAAAGTGTTTTATTTATTTATTTATTTTTTGTTGGAACAAGGGGAAAAAATCGCTGTTCTGACAGTTCAACATTGTAAGCTTTCGTTTACATAGGGTCGATTAATCACCGTTCGCTTTTTTAAGCATTCAGTGATCTAATATAGACCCTAGGAAAACTAACAGAAAGTTATGAGACAGGGGTAGCCCACCATATTTATAACATCAAAAAGATGAATTCTATCAATGCCTTAGATAAACATGTTTTGTTGATGGGCACATCGCATACCTTTAAATTTTCTGTTTTGCAAGTAATTATTTCTGGGGTCAGGAAGGGTGACAGTGAATAAAATGAAGCCTGCAAATATAAATGGATAGGAAGGTTAAATGCATTGAATACTCCTGGTTTAAGTGGGTATTGCCCTTTAAAACCAATTTTGAAATAAAGAAGATTATATTATTGATCATGTGATTAATTTATCTTATTTAACTGAATGCGAGGTGGAGTTTTTTTTAAATACTTGAGAAAGCATGATTTGTATGTGAATGCTTGTGTTTAATTAAATTATTTATTTTGTTGTGAATTATCTGGTTTGTTTTGTTATGTTAGGGAACCATGATTCAAAGCCATGGAAAATACTCCAGCAGTGCATGGCTATAATGCCTTTCATACATTCCAACCACCTACTGAAATATGAAAGAGCAAAAGGTAGAGGTGTAGCTATTCACATAAAGGATTAGCATTTCTCAAGGCTGGTCAAACACTATGACATGCTTGAGCTACTCCACAACCAACTAACCATAGGAAAAATCCATTACCATGTTCTTGCTAGCTATCGGTCCCCCACCATGAACCAGGAAACCCATACATCATACCTTAAGTTACCTGAATCACACAATATCCAGTCCAAAATACTGCACTCATGGGTGATTTTAAGTACCCCTCCATTAACTGGAAGGCATACACATCTACTAACATGCAGGACCAAAGATTTCTTGACTTCGTATACTCAACTGTCCTGGACCAGCTAGTCTGTACTCCCACTAGGGAAACAAATATCCTAAACTTTGTACTCAGAAATATGGGAAAGCACTGCACCCCCACCCCAAAGTGTGATGTTCTTAATAGTAAGATCAGATCACAAAGTGGTCTCCTTTGAAATAAAGGTAAAATTAGACCCCTCTCCCCACCTAACCCCAAAAACTTTAAGAACTTTTCTTAGGCAAACTACCTCCTATTAACTGATGGCATAGCTAGTTTACAAGCACCCCCAAACCCAAAAAACACAGAAGGCTATGCGGAGGTGTACACAAAAGCCCTGTACGACCATATAAACAACCACATAGAAACAGCCATACTAGACCGAAATAAGCCCAATTCAAACCAAAAAAATAAGCCACCCTGGTGGCCCCCTGGTATTAATAGATTGTACAAAAAAGAAACAAATCCTGTAAAGAAGTAAGAGGGAATGTGCACAACAGAGCAAAAAATCCCTCATATGTCTAAACAAGCAAATAAGGGAACTAGTCAAGACTCTGAAAGCAGACTTTGAAACAAAAACAGTTTCCAAAGCCAGGGATAACCATAAATCCTTTTTCAGTTATGTCTGCAATCTTAAGGGCAACACCCAACAATGTGCACAATCAGTTGTAGATGGCATCACCTATACTCAGCCAGAAAATATAGCAAATCTGCTGTCTGATAAATTCAGCTCAAATTTCATTGCCCCATCACCCCCAGTTATCTCCTAAGTAATATCCTCCCCCACGGATTTCCACCAAAAAGCAGGTTGCCACTCTGCTCTCTAAAGCTAATAACATGGCTTTGATGGGTCCCAACAAAATACCAGGATGCCTCTTAAACAGCTTCAATTAGGACCTATCAGGCCCATTAGGATTTCTATTAACCACAGCCTCCAGACCCAGACCAGCTTTGTCCCAGTAGAGTAGAGGAAAGCAATAGTCATCCCTCTGCATAAAGGGGGACCATCAACTGACCTGGGAAATTACAGACGCATAACTTTGACTTGTCTTATATGTAAGGCCAAGGAAAGAATAATCATGGATCTGATAAATAATGACATAGGAAATCTCCAAACACTGGACCCAATTGAATTTGGGTTTGTCAAGGGCAGGGCATGCCTACTAAATCTAGAGGACTTCTTTAAGGAAGCCACTTGGGCCACAGATGAGGGTAAAATAGTGCATGCCACCTACCTTGACCTAGCCAAGTCATCTGACACAATTCCCCACTTACAAAACTGTGCATAAATCATACATCACCAGATGGACAGCTAATTGGCTCACAGACAGGATGCATGTTGTTGTGGGTGAATGCAGATCCAGTAAGAGGCCAGATACTAGTGTTGTACCACAGGGGTCAGTACTGGGACCACTCCTGTTTGGAATGTACTTCTTAGAAGTCAAGGTTAATGTGGAAGGCCTTTGGATGACAGTCTTCCAACAACTGCAAACTATGACAACCATTGCATCCCCAAATGATGTAGATATTCCTCAGGAGGACTAAACCAGACAATGATTGGTGCCAGAGCCACGGCCTAAAATTAAATGCAAAAAATGCATTAGTATACCCTTTGGGAAGTCAAATACCCCTGCAAATTACAAAATGAATAGCACACCACTAACAGTAGACTGTAGTGATGAGAGATCTAGGTACATGGACAGACAATGACCTGAATTTTGGCTGCCATGTGTCCACAGTGGTAAGGAAATCCTTCTATGTGGCACAGTTTATAAGTAAAGGCATGGCATCCAGATCCAAGGAAGTTATAGCCCCACTGCACTCGGCCCTCATTAGACCAATAATCAGGCACAACGCACCAGTTGGCATGTACTTGACAAGGCACTTACAACATACCAGCTGGAGGAACCTCAGACGTTCCTCACAAAGAAAATACAAGGTGTACAGAAAATGTCCTATGCAGATAGGCTAAAAGCCCTAACACTTTACTCTGTCTCCTACTGACTGTTAAGGAGTGACCTATGCATAACCTATACAGTGCACACAAATCCAGCCCTGATGGAGGTGTTACACATTTGCAAGACATACAGTGTTTGGATTATCAGCCCAAATTACAAATATTTTCCAATTACTATATACACTTTTTGTGTGGAGTCTTTCTGGAAAACTGTCAGGATTCTAAAATATATTTGGTTAGGGATTTATCCTTGGTCATCATTGGAAATGAACAGACCAAGTGGTTAACTTTAGGCTAGGGGTGTCCAGGTGAGGCCTCCTGGACAGGTGAATGATTAGATTCTTAGTGGGACACAGAAGCCATGGGGGGCTCCTGAAGATGAGGTTTGAGAAGGGGAAAATAGATTTGTCTGGGTCAGAAGAAGACTATGAGGATAACGGTCACCTTACATCTCATTGCTTTCTGTAGGAATCTGGGGATTAGGGGGATAAGGGGAATAAGCTAAAGGAGCCTCTGAGGCCACTGCTGATTCAGGATGTACCTTGATGACTGTCCTGATGGGGCAATCAAGGCAAAGAAACTGCTGCATTTAGTGTTGTGACTAGAGACAAAAAATCACAGCAAAGAGAGCCCAGTGGTAAAAAAAATCTGAGTGGCTCCTGCTGAATCAACAGACCACTCATGAGCCATGAAGACAGTCCTGATGATCCTGCCTGACAGGCAATTCAAAACTCTGTGGATGTATGTGGCAACAAGAAAATGCTGCAAGCCTACATCCATTGACAAACCCTCACTGCTTCCTGAAATAGGGTTCCTCCCTGCTTGTTGTTGTTATTGTAGTACCAAAACTACAGTCATGTTGTCCATTTGGATAGACATCCAACTTGAGGAAGGTGGTCCTGAAGGTCTTGCAGAACTCTTGCCCTCCACCTGCAATACATATGTATATATTGATATCTCTGTCTGACCATTGACTTTGGACCATTTATCCCTCATCATTGCCCCCACCCCATGGAGGATGCATCCATGGCTCCTGTTGCTACTGGGTTTGGGGTTAAGAAGGGTTTTCTCACAAACATCATTGGAGGCCAAAGACACCACCTCAGGTCAGACTTGCATGAGTTTGTAATAATTACCGCCTTGGAAAGACAATGTAAACATTGAGACCATTAGGCTTGAAGAAGCCACTGTAAGATTCTCATATGGAAACAGGCAAAGTGAATCATTAGACTAGACAAAGCCATGAGGTTCAAACCTCTCAGTACTAGAAATGCAGAAGGAGAAGGAATTGGATAGCTGACCTCAAGCTCTGGAGTCTTTCCTGTGGTAAGAATATTATAGATTGACTAGTGGGTAACCTGCATCCTATGAAAATGACTGTTTGAACACACATCAGGTTGGACTTCTGAAGGTTGACTATTATCTCCAATGAGTTGAAGATTGAGGAGATAGTCTCTGGCTTCAATGAAGAACTCCACTGATGGGCAGCTATGAGCCAGTCATCTAGTTATGGAAATATTCTGTGCCTCTTTAGTCACAGGTGAGCTGCTATGATGACCATGCATTTGGTAAACACCCTGGGCACTGTGGTGAGGTCAAATGGTAGGACCCTGGGCTGATAGTGACTGGCTCCTATCCAGAATCTCAAAAGCCTCCTAGACTCTTTCACAATTTTTATGTGAATGCAAACATTGTAGACATCAACACAGCACATCCAGTCATTTGCCTTGAGACGTTAGAACTGACTGTACCATGACCATACTTGTTTTGCAGGCTGATGTCCAGGGTAATCCTGAAGCCTTGTCTGTGGTCTTGTATTTTCTTCAGAACCAAAAAGAACCTTGAATAAAAGCTCTCTCTGGCCTGGTGGGACCTCTCAGATTACTCTTTTCTCTATAAGAGAATTTATTTATTTTTTGAGTTGCTCTCGCCTAAATGGGTGGGATATCGGGCAAAGGCTTGTTGGGCTGAAGAGGGTTAGGGAAAAGGGAATGTAATTGCCTCAAGATATTATCCCTATCATCCATTTATCTTAGAGTGATGGCCTGCCACTTGGTTGGGTGGAGGAAAAGACATCCCTCGACTGCTTCCAGAGTGGAGCAGTTGGGCGAAACTTCAGGAGTATTGTTGTTTATGATTTGAAACGGGGCAATGGAATAGCTGATTTTGTAGGCCCCCTCTCCCTCTGGGCTGGCATCCCCTGTCAGAAGGTGACTCAAACTGTTGTCATTTAGACTTCCTGAACCAGAGAAAGAGAAATCAAGGTTTCTTATGGATCCTCCTAAACGATCTCTGGGGAATATCGAACTTTACACTTTAGCATCCTTTCCTTCACAGAAAAGCTGAACAGGGATTACCCATCAAAGGGGGCATTAGTGCATGATGCCTAGAAGTTGTCCACAGCCATATGTGACTTATCATCATTATGCCTGAACCATATGCTTTAGCTGCTCCATCCTGTACACTGTGCGTAAAGCATATGAAGAGGCTGGTTATGTCTGATGTAGGTTCAAGTTGGTTGATGGATTCCATTATAAGAGGGTTCTTCAGAGTACATAAGGCCTGCTCAGCAAGTTCTCTCTGACACTTGTTCATGTGTGTGACATAGTTCAAGGCCCTTCGAGGTTAGGGGGCCTAAAGCATATGCCTGCTTCCCTAATCTGTCCATTGACCTGGATTCCTAACTGGGTGGATGAATGCAGGAAGAGTCTTCTGACAACTCTTCTTTAGCAGCTACTGCCATGATGACTGAGTCTACAAAGGGTGATTTTGCTCAGTACTGTTTTTCCTTTGGAATGGACAGAATCTTATCTTGTTTGTGAGGAAATACTTAACAACTATTTGGTTCCTACCATGATGTAAAGGCTGCCAGATAATTAATCTGTTTGCTGGAGGTACTGCCCAGGATGTAGATGGTGCCAAGAAATAAGCCTCAGTCAGTAGCATGTTGCCTTAAGAAGGGTTATGGATCATGCTCCCCTCTGGTGCAAAAGCTCCAGTATTCTGCCAAATGAGTCATCCCATGGTGGGGATTGTGGGGAGCCTCTCAATGCTATGAGTCAGAAACCGAAGTGGGAGACTCCAAAGTGGAGTCTAGGTGCGTCCTTTTGCACGTCCTCTTTTTAGGGATATCAGGGGATGAGTTGCCTGAATCCTTGGAGAACTGAAGTTCCTGTCAAGCAGTGGGATTAAGGCTAAAAGCCTGGCTTTGACACATGGACACTTGAAGAACAGGAAGCAAGACAGAAACAGAGTTTCAGGGAATATCTGTACTTGTTGGGACCTGTGACACTGTTCTAGCAGGATAATCAACTATCCTCCCGAACACCTGGAAAGCTGAATTAACCTTTCCAAGATCTGAAGATCATGTCCCAGCTGCTAGATCCAACCCTCCCTTCTGATAGATGGTCCCAACAGGAGAATCAGGCTCTGAAATCAGGAGATTGGATGGCTCTAATGAGGGGATTGTAACCAAAGAATCAATAGCAGATGAACCCAACAGGTGAAACTGAACCAAAACTAGTGGATCTGATACTGGCTTCAAGGCCACTAGCTCAGTCCCTAGGTCCCGAGACTGTCTAAGTTTACACAAGGCCAAAGACAAAAGACTTGGATCTAAATACCTCAGTGCAATGCTACATAAGAAGTTTGCATCGAGGGCACAGACTCTAGGAGTAGGGACAGATCAGAAGATGCCACAGCAAAAGCATGGACAGGCAAAGGAATTACAATTGGGACAAAGATTGTGGATCCAGCCACCTTAAGAGCCAAAGGGAATGGAATGACTCCATTCTCTACTTGGGTCCTAAATATTTCTGCATCAAGCAGTCCATGTCTGGTTCAGAACATCTCTTGTAAGAGCTGTAGGACCTGCTTGAAAGTGCCGAAGAGGGTCTCTAGGAGGGTACGTATCTGATTTGTCCATGGAGATTTTCCTTCTGGAGAGTCTTGCAGTATGATCAGTTTCAATGATCTGGAACTGGAAGAGGGGTCTAAGTAGGTGTCTGTACCATCAAGACCTCAATCCATGGCGGTTTTGGAGCCGAGGAAGAGGAGGACGTCAGGTCTGCGTGTCACTTTTTTTGGATCTAATTCTTTTAACTTTGAATGCTTTTCTGAAGGCTTCTAAGATTTAGGAGCCTCTGGATCCAGATGACGTAAACCCTTCAAAATCAATGTATTCCTTATATCTGTTTAAGCTCTTGGGCTGACCTCAATGCATATCTCACAGTCAGCTGAGAGATGGGGACACCCAAGCAGACTACACATAGGTTTTGAATGTCCTGTAGTGGGATCCTGGGCCTACACACAGACCATGTCTTAAAACTGACATGTTTATCCATGATGGGATCCAAGGAACTGCCACAACTAGGAACAAGCACAGCAAATTCTATACCACTAGTTGAAGATGTACCAAAAACTGGGTTCAAAACATACTCCACTAAACTTGTTTTCTTTAATTATCTAAAGTAAAAACATCACTATAAGTGGTGAGTTCAAAATACCCTCCAATAGACCTACTTTCTATACTTGTCTAAGGTATAAGCACTCTTATAGATTTCAGAGGTGAGTCAGATCACTTTGCAGAACTGGGGAATATGTATTGTTGGAAAGGCAGAAAATGAGATCTGAGGTAATTACAAGGACAGATATAGTATGGAAGGGAAAGCTCTTGAAGGGCTCAAAGCTGGAGCACTAAAGTGTTTGTATTGGATCTGACAAGTAGCTTGAGGACCCATATGTTGGATCGAACAAATTGAATGAACAGGATCATATTTTCACCCTCACACAGTGACTCCAGCAAACTTCTGGTAATGGTTCTGGCTGCACCATCATACCTAATTACTATGCTTTGTTTATGAATAACAGTCATGCATGAAGGCAAAGCAAAGTATCACACAAGACATCTCTACTATACTGTACTAATGGCACATGGGCACACTGCCCATCACTGTGTACAAGGTGCTACTGTGCACAACTCACTGACACTAGCTGCCTTTTGTACACAGTCTTTTAGTGACCATGATCCACATCTATGCATCTCAATATAAAATGGTAGTAGCATACTAGACAGAGTATGCATAGGGATACAACACCTCCCTCCACATTGTCTATGAATACCAGAACCAAAAAATAAATCAAAGGAAATTTCTATCTTTCAAAAATAATGATTTTAGTGACTTTTCTTATGTTTGTTTTAATGGCAAAATGCTCTGGTCTGCCTAGCATATTTCCATAAATCAAAAGCAAAAGTTAACTCAACATGGCTGTAGATTACTAGTATCTGCAAAAAGTATTCAAACTGGCCCAGGTCATTAGCTGACGGAATCTCTGGCCAACAGATTCACATGCAAGTTAACTGGGAGAATAGAGTTCTAAACCTGAAGAATTAAGATGACTACATTGTCTGAAACATTAATGCCTGTAACAGGTAAAACTGAGTGGGTAAGGGATAAAACTTGAAATTAGAAAAATCAGTCCCCTTTAGTCACAACAATTTGTTGGCAGGTACATGTTATATATGGCAATGTTAGTCCAACGATAACCTGCAACCTGCAACTTATTGTTAACTATTCCTGCATGGTAAGTTGGAAAAATAAAGCTACATCAGAAGCATGGCTGACATTTGACATCTAAAAATAAATGTTTTTCATTTCTGAGAATTATTTTGAGTAACAGAATCTGTAAACTATATGAGACTTAAAATATTAGAGGAATCATGTGTAGCTTAAGAACCAATGTGATTTTCTTGAAATGAGTGTTAGTTGCTGAATGGCTGATCTGACAAAGGCAGTGTTTCTGTATTCAGCAATTGTTACTTCCTACTATATTTCCTCTGCTTTCTTTTTGAAAAAAAAAACCTGCTGAACTCTACATGATCTGGCATATTCAAAGGATAACACAAAACTAAAAATATTTAATAGCTCAGTTTTGTTTCATTGAATCTCTTTAAGCAGTAAAGGATTATTAGATTTTTAATGCTGCTTAGGTTTCATCTATAAAAGATTAGATATGATCAAGTTCACTGTTTAAAATATGACATTAATTTTGGTCAGTCATGGAAATCTTACAACCTACTTAAAAAGAAAGCAGTGCTACTTTGCTGAAGCTAAAAATTTCGGACACCCTTTAAGTGGTGAATTAATAATGGATCAGGAGTTCTTTGCATATATGGTTTAAATAAGTATTCACTTTTGCTGTGTTACACTCTTTCTGCCCTTTGCATAAAATACCTTGTAAGTAGGCAGCTTCATCTAACCTAAAGGTTTATTCTACCACACAAGAGATGGCATTTGCCTATACTTCCTATTTTATCCCTTACACACCAGAGGATAAGACATGCCTTTTCAATTTAATCAAAGAATTCTCAAGACTGGACTGCTAGCAAGACAGCCATATGCACTGACATTGATCTTGGACAACATTTAGATGTGAAGTGGTGATGGATTAGTGAAAGGTAATAAGCAGCCTGCAGCCTGTTACACTCTTCTTTGTGGTAGGGGATGGGTGGCTTATGGATCGTTGATCTAGTGCATGGTAGGATTAATCTACTGCGTGGCAGAATTAATCTACTGTATGGCAGGATTCTAATGGTTGTTGGAGCAGGGATGACATATCTTGTTTAAACAGCTAGGTAATGCTAAGTATGGCATATTTTCATGAAAATGAAACCCATAGGGAGTTACTACACATGGGATACAAACAGAAAAAGGCCAATCTAAGACTAAGACAAAAGCCATCGCTGAAGAGATGAAATGTAAAGGACTTAGTGTTACTCAACTTGTGTAGGAAGGATTGCTATTAATTCTCAATGGGATCCTAAATAAGTGCTGTCCTGTGCTGTATTCTCTAAAAGAACAGAAAAACAGCAAGTATGAGGAAGCTCCAAAGGCAACCTACAGACTGATGCCACAGACAGTGTTCACTGCTGTACCTGTAAAGAATGAAAAAATTATTACAGAAAGACTGGAAATTAGGTGATGGGTTGCTTGCAACTTCAACAAAAGGGAAAAAATAGACCAGTTTGTTGCCAAAGTGACAAGTTGTTGGTCATTGACCAAGCCTGGGAAAATGGAAGGTTGGTAAGAGAGAGGGAGGGAGAAAGAGAATTACACATGCAGAGGGCAGTCTATTATCATTATGAGATTTTCCAAATCATGACTGTCTAACGATGCAAATAATACTAGCAGTACAAATATACAATGCATAGAGGTGGAAAACAGATCAAATTAATGGCTTGCCGCCAGTAGTATATGTTTGGCCCAATGATATCACTGCATAAGAAATAGTCAGAAGAATTTACATCTTTCCCATGCTGATCAAATATCAGCTAGGCAGCTGTCTACCATATCAGGCCCAGGAATGTATACACAACTTGGAAAAAATGATGATAAAAAAATAAATGTGTAAGACACTCATGGCAAACATGAAAGAATGACTATAGCACAGAGAAAGTCAAGTTCAAAAACATAGTATGAAATGTATTAAAAACCTTTCTTCAGTCAGGCAGGTGTTAAAATCTTGAATACTGACATGATGAGATGTCACTAACTAATAAGACAAAACATGCAATTTTTTGTGAAAAGGAAGTTCCATTTGGTTTTACGGTATACCACTGCAAGATATATATGTTACCAACCCCATCAATCACCACAGGCTAATCAGCTGGGAAAGCAATGGTTAAAAAACATATTTTGAAGCAAAACCACTTCTCTTAGATCAAACCTGAATCACAGTGTTGTGTTGCACTGTTAATTCCAATGAGCTGCACTGTTATTTCTACCAACCTCACAATAATGGATGGGAAGGGGTTAGAACACAAAATCTTTAACTCTGCATGACATTTTTGGAGCTTTACTTCAACAGCTTAAGCAAAATATGGCAACTAAAGTCCGCAAGTACATAAACACAGTCAACATTCAAACAAGCCTTCAGCTTGTAAGCCTTGTTTACTACTAAAGCAATTTATCAATAAAAGTTACATGTGTTAAATGTGTCTATATTAAATAAATGAACGTTTGAAAGTTTGACTACCATATAGTCAACACCATATGATCGAACTTTCAAACATTTGAATATCTAATAAAAAAATTAACTACACCAAACACCTACGTTAATGTTTTAAGCAGGGGGAAGTCACCCCTGCACCCTCCAAGTGGGGGGGGGGCTGTGCCCCCCACACCCCCAACTCTTTAAATATACCAACTCTGAGATCACACTACAGTGCAGAAAAGGGAAATCTTCCCATTCTGCGCTGTACGGAGATCTCCATTACAATGTTCGAACATTCAAAAATCCAATCATATGGTGTCAGCCATATGACACGCAAATTTTTGAATGTTCAAACATTCAATATAGACTCGTGTTAAACTCATTGACCACTTTAATAAGAGAACATCTGAAAAGTTACGTGTAAAATCATTAGGCAGGAAATTAACAGTAGACTGCCTGATGCCCAATATAAATTTTCAGCACAGAATGTCAGTAGACTGCCTCTCCACAGGATACATAGATAGTGAAATAAATTGGCAACTTTCAAAGAAATGTTAATGGGGAGGAATCATCTTATAAGTTAAAGACATGAACGCCATCTATATTAACAGAAAGATACATACCTAACCACCACTCACCACAACAGGACAGCCAAGCTACTACCTTCTTCAGACACCATTCAGACATTCACACAGATGTACTACATGAAGACAAAGCCTGGTTAGAAGAATGAAGAGAAATGGAGCAGAGGCAGAGATACAAATTCTGTTTTTATATTCATATTTCATATATTGCTCTCCATTGAAGTCAGACATCCAAACTCTCACTAACATTTAACACAAAAAAATCATAACGTAGTAGATGTTAGGTTAAATGCTTACAATGTGCTGCAACTCGCACACAATTCTGCAGTACTGAGTGTTAACATATTAGTAAAATGAGGTATTTTAAAAGTATTTTTCAAATGCAAAGTATTCAAATGAGTATATGTATGGAGGAAAAAGCATACTGAATGTTCCTCACACCTATCATTTTCCTTGCCTTAGTCATCACATATGGACAGAATGCTGAACTATGAACTACTATAGTTACCATAGCAGTTGCAGCTCCCCCAGTCCTGGATTACATACCCAATATGTTATTTCTCTCAATGGCATCGTAAGAGAACCAGAGCTTGGCTTCACATATATGTACTGCAGATGCTCATATAAATAATCCTGCAGTGAAAGCAAAACGTCTCCTAAATTGTGCCCTGGTGTAACCTGATAAATGCTTATGAGTGATTAACCAGTTAAGTCAGTCTCTTAATCTCTGTTCTGAGCAAGATGGAAAAACAAAGAAAAATGAATCTTTTTGAAAAAGTGTAGTTGCATTCATTGCCTCCTGAAGCATAATATAATGATTAGCTGTTAATGAAGTAGTATAACTGGCAGTATTAGCCATTAAAGCTACTAAAGAAGAAACTCCTCTTGTAGAAGTGAAATATGTCTGCAGATGTGATTTTCAAGAAGAATGCTTCAAGGCAACATGTCAAGCTTCTTCAAAATGAGTCTTGGGCAAAGTCAGTAAAACAAAATTCAAATTACATTTCAGAAGCAGAAATTTAAGGGGAGTCCTAATATGAATCTCTTCCATTAGCAACTGTTTAAAAGCTACAAAGGAAGATAACACAGGATTTGACAGAACTGAAGCTGTAAGTGTAGAACAATGCACTACGACACAGAAATAAAATAAACAAGTGTGGCACAGCAAACAAAACAATTCAGATCTAAGGTCATTGCAACTGCAGGATGAAACATTTCTGGATTTAAGCTAGAAGTCAAGCCTCTCCATTCAGGCATGTATGTTTTCCAAGTCAATCTTTACTGAAAAATTTAGCATATTTACAATGTTTACCATATAGGAAGATTACAAAACCAACTTCATTTAAGATCAAATCATGTAAGAGTTACATAAATGAATTAAAAAAAATGTAATGTATATCCTTAAACTTTGATATTAATAAGTCTAATTTATTCCAGCAATTATTACCATTAAAATTATTTGAAGATTTTCAACTTGGACAAATCAGTTTCTTTTTTACACAAAATAACAGCAAAATCTAAGAATTCTCTAAACAGAGGTATGGAATTTGATTTCCAGTTTCTTGTAATCACATTTCTGGCAACAGCCAGGGGAGTCCAAAACTAAGAAACTTGTTTTTGATACAATTTTTCTTGGATTTGGAACATTCAATAACAGTGTTTCTTTTTTTAAAATAAAACTGTAATTCCATAAAAATCAAAAATATCATTCCAATCAACATTTTATTTTTCACAATCATAAAAATATGTTCCAGTCAGTTTTTAACTCAATTATAACATCTGTAACATGTTGAATTAATAATTTTATTAAACATATGGGGTGTTATAAAAACTGTATGTGTATATTTCCACATAAATATCTTCCAGGATGTACTAGAAGTAGTCAAGCCAACAGATTTTAAAGCAATATCTTATTTTCATCATTTAAATTATGTAGATTATGCACCTCTAGAAAATTCATTAAAATTATTGATTAAAATACGCTTATAAAATGTAGACAAACCTCCTTTATTTGATACACCTCCTTTAATAATAGACGTAACATATGTATATATTTTGGAGTCAATGATAACTCATTTTTGTTTATAACTTAAAAAAATCGCTAAACCTTCTTATTATAGCTTGTCCAAACAGATTATATCATTTTTAATCTGTATATTCTTATCAAATCATCAACAGCCACAATTTTATTACTGTCTAGTAGATAATCACTCCACAAGAAAATAAAATATTATTCTCTTTAAGAAAATATAAATATTTATTGTTAGAACTTTCAATAAAAGTAAGAATACATGCAATGAGATATATTAATAATCTCCATTTTTAATTATGGTTAATTTCTAGATATAATTTCTAAAATGTGTTAAAACTAACCTCATATATTGTGTGTTAATTTCAAATGAAGGATTTCCCTCCAAAAAGGACTTAATCATCCATTAAAATGGTTATTTATATAATCTAATTTGATAAAGTCACATTCTTTATATGTTGTACTTTAATTACCATTTAATTACTAATTCATGTGTAAGTATCCATTTACTAATATAAAGGGGGTAAACAGTTTCAGGTTCCTATCAAACAATTGAACAGATTGTTGAAAGTCATATGATCCAAAATTCAGTTAATTGAACCATTTTGACTAAGATAGCGTTACAGTAGGGAATCAGGAAATTTGCCCTTGTCCCCACTGTAGTGTGATCTTGGAGTTGGTATAAATAATTAGCAGGGGATGTGGTGGGTACAGCGGGGCTTCCCCCTGCAAAAGCATTTTTTCTGTTGTATGTGAGTGTTGTTTTTATTTGGATTTCTTTTTGCTGGACTGAATTTTCGATCATGTGCTTTCAATCGTATGACTTTTGACAATGTGTCCATTTGATGTTTTATCATAGATCCAAAATTTTCTACTGCATAATCTCCTTGATTCTTATAAAATTTGCACAAAGAAGGAGAGAAAAAAAAGAAGGGGAAACTTGAAATCAAAACACCAGTCTCCAAGGAGCAAGCTGCAGACTCTGCAGGCAGGGTGAAAAGACTCAAAACATGCTGCTGAAAAATATGATTTCTTCTTACAAACCATACTACTTTTAGACTGCCTACAGAAGTAGAGGAAATCACTGTTGCCTTGGCCAAGAAGAAGCAGTTAGAATATTACCAGAATTCATTAAACCTTCTTATTATAGCTTGTCAAAAGAGATTATTATAATTTTTAATCTCCTCCCCCCAAAACCATTATCCCCAGTTATGATTAATAGTATCCTACTTTCTCATCGCAAACTAATGAATTACAGCACTAACTAGGGAGGCAAAAGATCCTTTCCAAGTACTCAAATCTTTTTGCAAGTTCTGACAAAAATCTTGGGCACAGCTGTTATAACCTAAATAAAGTTTCCAAACTAGACCAGCTATTAAGATTTTTTTTGTCCCCAAAGATAAACTGAGATGAGCTGAATGTTTAAAGACAAAGGCCAGTTCATATAGCTGCATGATCAACATCATGACAAGAAGAGCAAATTGGTTTATAGCTTGAACTTTGTTCCTAGATGTCAATGCTATTTTCAGGCTTAATTGACGTCTTGTAGAATATTCTTTACTGAGTTTATTTGCATTTGTTCATGTTTTATTGTTGATCCTTCATCAATTCCCAAATATTTATACACTCCTTCTTGCTCAAGTTCTTTTATAACACATTCTTGTCCCAAGCTGTGTTTTTCTTGGTGCTGCAGCTTTCTTGCTTCAAAGGTTGCACATTTATCATAACCAAGCAACATTCTTATATCATCTAAAAAAGTTTTGATAACTTGCAGTTGTGCTTTCACTTCCTCATCTGATGAGCTATACAGTGTTAAATCATTGACAAAGAGAAGATGAGAAGCTTTTACACTTTGTTTCTTTTTGGGAGCCAAATTATAGCCATGACCAATCTGTTAAGCAGACAGTTTAATGGGTTAAAGGCAAGGCAATAGAGCAGTGGTGACAGAAAGTCACCCTGCAATATGCCCCCTTTGAATTTTTTATCACTGGATTAATAAATTGTCCATTATCATGGCTGAACTGCAAAAGTGGTTTGCCACTGTTTCATGGTCTCTGTGATGTAGTTTATCAGAGTAGGGTATATCTTTATACATTTTTGAGCACTCTTTTATCCATGAATGTGGGATACTGTTAAATGCTTTTTTGTAATCTATCCATGCCATACTTAGATTCTTCCCCTTTTTACAGTTCTCAACTATGACTTTATTTAACAACAAATGATCCTTTGTTCCATATGACTTTTTTATTACCCTTTTGTTCTATTGCCATAAATGAGTTTTTTTCTAAATGACTATAAACTCATTAGACAAAAGCGCTCATCTTTCGTGTTTTGTGGAAAATATAAAGAGTTTTTATACCTACAGTGGTGTCCAGGACTTTATTTTACTTTCTTTGGATTGGTTTTGGCTTTATTTCTTTGTACATGGTTTTTCCTATTGTTAGCCAGGCTGGTGTCTGTTCGGGGTGCACATGTGTATAGTTCTTAGTCATGGGAAATCTTCATAGAAAGATGTTAATACTTTTAGCCAAAAGTTAGGTACTGCATCTGGGCCTTGGCTTTTACAATTAGAGGCTTTTCTTAACTTTGTTTCAATCTCTCTGGCCGTTACTTCATCCCATTTCATATACTGTTCATTTGAACTTCTTATTCTTTCTTTTACTTCTTCTATCCATTTAGGATCTTTGCTATGTTCCACAGTATCTTCACAAATATTTCTCCAAAATGTATCTTTCTTCTTTTTTGGTGCTCTTTTAATTCTTTTTACCTTGTTTCCTAGTTCTCTACAAAACATTTTTGGGTAATACTTAAATTGCTTATTTTGTACTTTTCCTTTATATTTATCTGTGTATCTTCTAAGTTTTTCTGCCTGTGCTGATATTTTTAGCTTATTATTCACAACTGTGCACAATAAATCCTGAGCGGTTTTAATACTGTGCATTGATTTTATCATGTCTATCTTTCTGAGTAATTTTGTTGATCTGTTCCCTCTTCTATACTCTTCTAACAGTGACACCTTGTCTTAATTGCTTTATTGTTTTCTCTGTTCGATAGTTCCATGATGGCATTCAATTGCTCCCCGTCATTTCCCTTACTACCCTTTGTTCATGTGATAGGACTTTATCTGTTATTAATTTGGCTGCACAGTAATGTATCATATTTACTTCTGTTACATTGCATGAATTTCTATGGACAGTCCTAATTACTTTGTTCATTTGTTTCATCAAACTTCTAACATTTGGATTTTATTGACCTTCTGCAGCCTATTTCTTTCATCGATTTTAATATGTCTATTCATCCCTGTCAAGCAACTGTTCTCTCTGATCATTTTCTTCTAAACTGAGGACACGTTCTTTGTTCTCCATTTCTTGCGGGCATTCTACAGAAAGTTCTAGAGCAATTTCCTGTGCCACGTTCTCTTCAGTTTCACCCTGTGTCATCTGTTGCTCTTTCATATGGGAACTCACTGGCCTATTACCCCGCGACATTGACTGTGTCAAGGTTGCCACAGTTTCCTGTTCTTTTCTTTGCTGTATAACTCCAGCTGAACATTTGTACTGGTTTCCTATGGGAGGTTCAAAGTATCTTCATATGTCAACTGATTAGATGCTTCCCGCTCCACTGGTTTCTCCTTAATTTGGGTGTCCATTACTCTATCCTGTGATGTTGTTATCTGAGTTAAATTTTCTACACTAAATGCTTCATTTTGCAGTTAATCCATAACCTCAGTTTCTATTTCTTTAACTTTTCCATTACTAATTTTCTTTTTTACTTTTCCTCTTTGTTATCTTAGTTTTTGTATTGTAAAATTTTCCATATCCAGATGCATTTGCCTGTAGTTCTCCTCAAATATCTTTGGTGCTACTTTTTTTTTTTTTTTGCATTGATTAGTTTTGCTTTCACCTTTGCATAAATACTGCACCACATTAAATCTCCTTTTCTTTCCCATGTACATATTTTTTCTTCAGATGTCTCCTGCTCATCTTGTTTTTCCTTACTTTGGGGATTAATTGTCCTGTCATGCTGTGATATAACTTGTGTTAGAATTTCTACACTAAATCCTTCACTTCGCAAATATTCCATGACTTCAGCTTCTATTTTTTTTTACTTCTACTTGACTAATCTTCTGTTCTACATTCCCCCTTTGTTATCTTATTTTTATATTGTGAAATTTTTAACATCTGGATGCCTTTTCCTGTATTTCTTTTCAAATATCTTTGGAGCTGCCTTTTTGTGTTGATTAACTTGGCTTTCTCCTTCACATCAATATTGCACCATATCAGATCTGTCTTTCTTTCCCATGTCCCTATTTCTTTTTTTAAATCCTTCAAAGGTCTTCTTTAAAATTTTTCACTTTCTCAGTCACTTGAAACGGTTCATTGCAAATACATTTGAAGGATTAAAAAAAAGAAACAGGGACATGGGAAAGAAAGAGATAGCTGATATGGTGCAATATTGATGCGAAGGAGAAAGCCAAGTTAACCACACAAGGTTTTTTGGTCTATATGGTGTTTTTCATAGCTCTGTTGTGTTAATGAACACAAATTTTTATTTGAAGCATCTATCTTCCAGGTCTGAGTGCAAAGACACCTATAACAGTATTTTTCTTTCCTTTAATTTCCATCTTAATCGTTTTGTGTATCTTTTGTCTGGAAATTATGGGCTTCTTGCATAACAGTAACAATACATAATTTCTTTCTAATCCTCAAATAAAGAAATTATTAGAAAAAAGGGCCATCCAACATGTCCCCCCAGAGCAATCCGGGTTGGGCAATTACTCCAGGTTCTTTTTAGTGCCAAAAAAGACTGGGGACTTGAGGCCAATTCACGACCTGTCAACTTTGAACCTGTTCATTGCCAAAGAGAAATACCGGATGGTCACTCTACAATCTATTCTCCCCTTCTGCAGGAGAACGATTGGATGTGCTCCATAGACCTCAAGGATGCATACTACCACATTCTAATGGACAGATTATCCAGGAGTTATCTCCGCTTTTGGCTGGGGGCCAGTTATCAGTTCAGGGTTCTTCAGTTCGGCTTCACTACAGACCCCGGGGTGTTCACCAAGGTCATGGCAGTTGTAGCAGCCCACCTGAGACTTCAGGGAATTCAGGTCTTTTCATACCTAGACGACTGGCTCCTCACCGCCCCCACAAGGCATCTACTCTCTTCCGCCAGGGATTATGCTTTACTCTTGGCCCATCACCTTGGCATTACCATAAATTTCGGGAAGTCTTCTCTGCATCCTGTTAAAGTTCTAGACTTCATAGGGGCCAGGATAAACACACTCCAGTCCAGGGCCTTTCTGACAACGGACAGGTTGCGCACCTTGTCACTGCATGTATTAGGACTTCTACAGTCCCCGGCCCCTCCTGCAGAATTAGTCCTGAGAGCCCTAGGATTCATGTCGGCGGCCATCGGCCTTTCACCTCTTGCTCGACTGCACATGAGTCCTGCAGTGGATCCTTCAGGTCCAATGGTCCCTCCTCCTACACCCTTTGGATTCACAGATTTTCCCTGAGCAAAGTTTGCAGGAGTTCCCTTCTCTGGTGGCTTCATTTCTGAGAGTTTCGGGAAGGGAGACCATTCATGATGCCTCTACCCCAAGCCACGCTGACCACAGACACTTCTTGCCTTGGGTGGGGGGGGCATTGCATGGGCAGAACCGTCCAAGGCACGTGGACCCCTGTAGAGACCAGTCTGCATATCAATGTTCTGGAGATGAGGGCAGTGCTTCTAGCATTGCAAGCCCTTCAGGACCTTCTCCCTTCAGGGACTATTTCAATTCAGACAGTCAACGTGGCTGTAGTCTGGTATATCAACAAACTGGGAGGAACCAGGTCTTACCCTCTTTGTCGGGAGGCCATGAGAGTTTGGGAATGGGTGACTTCCACTAACCGCTTTCTGATAGCAATGCACATTCCGGGTCGGTCCAACATTCTAGCAGACAAGCTGAGTCGTTCTATCCTCACACCTTACGAGTGGTCTCTAAACCCCTTGGTAGCGAAACAGATCTTCCTCAGATGGGGTCAGTCTTGCTGCAATTTCTTCGTGTCTCCTTCAAACCCGAAATGCAGCAAATTTTTCGCTCAAATTCCCCCACTGGAGAATCCCAGGTTCATGCTTGGCCACCCGGTCTCCTTTATGCTTATCCTCGTCTGCTAATGACAAAATTTCTGCAGAAGGCTCGTCTGTTGGGGAGCAAAATGATCCTCATAACCCCATTCTGGCCTCGTCCGATTTGGTTTCCGTATCTGTGGTCTCGCATCATAGCTCCTCCTTGGGTCTTGGATCCCATTCTGGATCTGATTTCTCATCCTTCGGGATTGCAAACTCTGAACCTGGATGACCTCAAGCTCACGGCTTGGTTGATCCAGTTCCACTGATTGCTAGGACTCCCGGTATCTCGTCTTCTGTAAAAACTATTCTGGTAGCGGCACATAAACCCTCTACCAGGAAAATCTACAACAGTAAATGCAAGCGTTTTTCCATCTGGGCCAAGGATAGGGATTTGGATCCTTTCTTGGCTCCCATTCCAGCAGTTCTTGAATTTCTGTCCCACATTTTCCATCAAGGGGCCAGTTCTACTGTGAAGGTTCAGATGGCTGCCATTTCTCATTTCCGCATCGGGGACAACCTTAAACCCTTAGCTTCCACAAGATATGAAAGACCTTTTTGAAAGGCACCTTTCTCTTAAGACCTCCAGTCAAGAAGGCGGTTCCTCCATGGGACTTAAACTTTAGTTCTCCAGGCCTTAACGGGTCCACCCTTTGAACCCGCAGCTTCTGTTGACTTAAATTTCTTATCCTGGAAGACTACCTTCTTGATGGCAATTACGGCAGCCAGGAGAGTGTCTGAACTTCAAGCCCTTTGTATGAAACTCCTGTACCTGGTTTTCCATAAGGACAGAGTATCTCTCGAGACTAATCCTTCATTCTTGCCTAAAGTGGCCTCCGAGGCTAATATCAATCAAATCATCAGTTTGCCTGTTTTCTTTCCCAACTTTCAAAAGTGAGGGGAATGTAAACTGCATTTGTTGGATGTGCGTAGACAATTGCGATTTTACTTGCACAGGACAACCGCCTTTCGCAAATCAGAACAGCTTTTAGTGTCTTTCGCTAAGCCGTCCTTAGGCAAGCCTGTTACAAAAGTTACCTTAGCCAGATGGATATCCCACTGCATCTTACAAACCTATTCAACGTCCGGTAGGCCAGAACCCTTGGGGGGGTTCATGCTCACTGTACCCATTCTATGGCTACCTCTGCAGCATTTTGGTAGAGTTCCCTTAGATGATATCTCTTCAGCGGCTACTTGGGCCTCTTCTCATACCTTCATTTCTCATTACAAACTGGATCTGATCTCTAGAGGTAGGGCAGCTTTTGGCTCTGCAGTGCTCCGGAATCTTCTTCCATGAGGACCTCCCAGGTTTTTTGGTAGCTGGGGACTCTGTCCCACAGGTTGCTGATCAAATGAAGTTAACTACTTCAGATAAAGAAGTTATGTACTCACCATAACGTTCCATCTGAGTAGGTAACTTCATTTGTCAACAACCAACCCTCCCCCCCCCCTAGCCTGTTTCGTGATCATTCTCTGAACAGAAGGGTTTTCCTCCTGTTGTGCATTAGGTTAGTGTTCTCTTTAGAGTATGTTTGACTGTTGTTGAAGTGGCAAACTATCTGAGGACTGGAGGGAGGTAGCAGGGTATTATGGGTAAGGGGGAGGAGCTGAGAGCTCTGATCTTTTAGCTTGGAAAGCTACAGGCTCGATTCCAGGTAGGATACCTCATATCATGCGTTCCGGCCCCAAAACCCAGACCACACCACAAAAGGAGGGGGTGTATCCATATTCATCAAGGATACCCACACCTCCAGGTTGGTGGCAACGCACGAAGCATCGGAAACCATCCAGGTGCAATTAACCATAGGCAAAACTGCTCTACAATTTGTAGCATGCTACAGGCCACCCTCTCAAACTCAGGAACCCCACACAGCCTTCCTGAAGACACTGGAGGGTATAAATGTATCTCCAAACACCATTATATTGGGTGACTTCAACTACCCGAATATAGACTGGGAACATTACTCAAGCCCCAACTTTCTAGCCCAAAGGTTCCTGGAGTTCATAAATTCAAATGCCATGGAACAACTAGTCACCGTTCCCACAAGAGGAGAAAATATACTAGATCTCATCATCACAAACATGGGGACAAAATGCTCCACACGAAGTATATCCCTCATTGGTGAGATCAGATCACAAACTTATCTCACTGGAAATCCACATCCCGCCCCCCCCCCAAACAAAAAAGACCACAGTGAAGAACTTCTCTAAAGCAAACTTCACATTACTCAAGACTGGTGTGGTATCCTTCAAGGCCCCCAAGCCAGTGGAAACCACAACCCAAGCTGCGGAAGCCCTTACAAATGCCTTCTACGAACACCTCCAGGACTGCATGGATCAGGCAATCCCTAATAAAACCAAGACTCTTTCCACCAAGGGCAAACGTCCAGTCTGGTGGACCCCAGCCATAAACAAACTTCACAATAAGAGGAGAAAGCTGTTACATGATAGAGCAAAATCCATAAAAGAAAAGACACCCTTGATCATTATTAGTAAAAAAATACGAGCACTCATAAAATCATCCAAGGCCAACTTTGAGAGAAAAATTGCAATAGATTCAAAAGACAATCATAAGGGCTTCTTCAGCTATGTTAGAAACCTGGGTGGAAACTCCCAGATATGCACAGAATTAGTCCAAAATGATACAAAAATCACTGAACCCACAGACATTGCCAACATACTGGCAGACAGGTTCAGTGCAAACTTCACCCCTCTCCCCAAAAGGAGAGATAACTATCCCAGCAGAGTGTAGCCTCCCAGACATCTCAAATGCGCAGGTGAAAGCTGCTCTCTCTAAAGCTAAAAACACAGCATCAATGGGACCGGAAAGTGTCCCCGGCTGTGCGCTACACGAACTCAACGAGGAACTAAACCCGCATATAAGGCAGCTGCTTAATCTTAGCCTTACCACAGGATACATGCCCAAGGAGTGGCGTACGGCAACTGTGGTCCCACTCCACAAAGGCGGTACCTCTACGGACCCTGGTAATTACCACCCCATAAGCTTAACAAGCCTGGTCTGCAAAGCTATGGAGAGGATCATAATGGAACTCATAAACAAAGACATAGGGGACTTGCAGACATTGGACCCGACCCAGTTTGGCTTTGTCAAGGGCAGATCATGCCTTTTGAACTTGGTCGACTTCTTCGAAACTGTCACCAAGGCCATTGATGAGGGAAAGGCAGTCCATACAGCCTACCTTGACCTTGCAAAAGCTTTCGACACAATACCCCACTCGGGTATTGTAGAGAAACTTACCAGCTTAAATGTAAACCCATATGTCACAAGATGGGTTGCAAACTGGCTAAAGGACAGAACCCACAGGGTTAGAGTTGCTGGCGCCATGTCAGACTCCAAGCCGGTCACAAGTGGTGTCCCACAGGGCTCAGTCCTTGGCCCCCTGTTTGGCATCTACTTCTCAGAAGTACAGGCAAACATAGGAGGACTATGGCTGACAAAGTTTGCAGATGACTGCAAACTGGGCGCCATAGTGGAAAGTACATCAGACACAGATATCCTTCAGAGGGGTCTCACAGAAACTGATAACTGGTGCCAGAGCCATGGCCTGAAGTTAAATGCCACAAAATGTATAGTCATACCCTTCGGGAAAAACAAGGTAACCCCAAGCTACCATATAGGTGGCAATCCATCATGCACAGAAGAGGTTATCAGGGACCTGGGGACCCAGGTTGACAGTGGCCTTTCTTTTGACACTCACATTGCTAAAGTGGTTAGAAAGACCTTCTACATTGCCCACCTGATCATGAAGGGATTCACATCCAGATCAAGTGAGGTCATTGTTCCCCTGTACTCTTCACTTATCAGACCAATGATAGAGTACAATGCCCCATTCGGGATGTATCTCACCCGACACCTGCAGCAATTGGAGAGACCCCAAAAGTTCCTCACCAAAAGGATAAAGGGACTCAAAAATCTGTCATATGCTTCCAGACTGAAGAAACTCCAGCTCTATTCAGTCGCATACCGCCTGCTCAGAGGTGACCTGTGCCTGACATACAAGGCCATGTCCAACCCGGAATTAAATGGACATGCTCCACCTCAAAAAATCCAAATCTACCAGATCCACTAGAGCAAGCGACTTAAACCTTAGCACGGATATAAATAGGACATGCTGGAGGGATAGATTTGTCACCCAGAGACTCCCTATGCTGTGGAATAAAATCCCGGTCCATGAGGCAGAGCACCTCGCTGGCTCTGTTCAAGAGAAATCTTGACCGGTGGATGGGAGATCGTAGGTTTACCCCAGGAATCATCTCTGTCTCACTGCTGGACAGAGGCACAACAAACTAATGGGCACAGTATTTTTTAACATGAGGGGTGGCGTAAGACACAATACTTTGGGCTAGGCTTATAAATGCCTTAGGGCAGATAGCCTAGTATAAACCTATGAACCTAATAGTCCACTCTGTTGTCTGTATGGCTTTTTTTTGGTCTATCTTTCTTTGTGAATTTTTAAGAACTGCTACTTCCTTCTCCAACAGAGAGGCCATCCTCATCCTGGGCCTGGCCTAACTTTGTTGTAGGAATATTTCCATGTCTTGAGGATTCTATACTGTCATTTTTTCCAGTCCTGGTACAAGTGCTCCTACCTGGACTGGGCACTTTTTGTTATCCTGGGATTTGTGCATCCAGTTATCTTCTTCATTTTTTAACATATTTCTGCCCATGATATATGCTGTATAAGATACAGTCTATATTTATCAGTGTAGTCTTGGGGAGGTTTTGTGAAAAACAGGGTCCACCTCATAGAGGTACTCATCAAGACTTGAGGATGAATTCAATTCCAGCAATATTTCTCTCCCTTTGCTGATTGTATCATCTCTACATTCCTATGACTTAAGTAATAATTTAATAAAGGTGTTTAAAAACAGAAAGGAGAACCACTGTTGCCTGGGTAAGAAGGAGGTCACCACAATTTTCATTGGAGAGTCTGTCTGAATCTTTAGAAGGACTGTGTTTATCAGAGAAAAAGTTGGAAATGCATACAGAAACAGCCTCACCCATGGAATGAAAAGGCATCTGTCTTCCAGGTCTGAGTGCAAGGAGTCCTGGAACAGAATTTCTTTATTTATCTGTTCTGGATGGATGCAACCAGAATCACTTGAGAAATTTCCCACAGATGGATCAGTTCATGAAGACCTCCTCAGGTTCAGTTTCCAATTGTGTAAAGTCTATCCTGGTCCTGCAGAGGTATTCTGAAATAATGCTGTGCTCTGAAAGAAAGTAGGTAGGCTGAAGGAACACAAATTGCAGAGATATTAGCCCTGTAGCTATCACAACCAGTCTGCAAAGGAGGTCAAAGTTGTTCCCCCTGTTTGTTTATGTATCACCTCTATGTGTTGTTTTCTATGAAAACTAGCAGAGGACCTGGAGTCCAAAAACTGTTCAGGAATTTGAGAGGATTCATTAGAAAAATAATTTATTTTAAATGTATGTGCTTTAATTTGGCTTGCTTGTTCCACAAGCACTGGACTTTCACCCTCTTGGATACAGCTCTGTAAGTAAATTCTGATACATCGGTGTTTACAGACTAAGTAGGGTCTGCAAAAGAAAAATAAGAAAGACTTGGATAAAGAGGCCACTTATTCTCTTACCAGGGTAACTCCTTTTTCACACATCTTGGAAATAAAAGAGGGTACTGGAACTGTGTCCAAACTGATCTTGTGAACCAATGAAATTTCCTGTGGCATATAGTCAGTCTGCCTGGAGGGAAGGAAAAACCTTGGGAACTGCCTGACTTAACTCACCCCTTTCTTCATCTTTTAAGGATCTCAGTAGATGACAGACCAGTTAATACTTCATTCTTCAGGGAACCATTCAGTATCTCAACTCTGACATCCTCTGAAAAATTCTGAGAATGAAGCCAGACAAATCTTTTCATCACTGACCTAGTGGCAGCAGTCTTAGAAACAACATCAGCATCGTCATAAGAACATTTTAGATAGTATTTGGCTACTTGGGAAACGGGGGATAATAAAGAATTCAGAGATGTCCTACTCTCTGAAAAAAAGGAGGTCAGCCATTAACTTTCTCCTCTTGTCAACATAGACAATTGAGACTGACAGTCCCCTCTTTGGAAGGCTAAAATGGAAGAAGTAAAAACCTTCTTCCCAAGCCTATTAAGGTTTTTCCCCATCTTATCAGAAGGGATGGGGCTAACTTCAGTAAATTGTTTGGGAAAGGCTAAATGTGACAGAGAAATCACTGCATGATCTGCCCTGGGATTTAAGAAGACAAAATTGTAGGACTAGGGCATGTTATACAAACTTACCAAAGTTTGTGAAAGTTGGTGGCTGACTGTAAGGCAAATTACTTGCTGCCAGGAAAGCATCTCTTATGGCTGGTAAAACAAAACACGAACAGCCATAGGTTCAGGAATAATAGCTGTGCTACCTTTGTTGGTATTTAGGTGTTTCTTACTGCTCCCAGTGAATTAAATTCTTTAGTCTGGCAATAGTAACTGGAAAGACAACTCTTCAGGAAATGAAGAATAGTGTCTCACAGAATCAGATTCCTCACACTGAGAAACGTGGTGGAAGTCTAATTCCTGATCCTCAGACTGACATCAGAATCTGAAAGAGAGGAAAACTTTTTTTCCTTTCAAAACTGGGAAAGGCTTCACATTTAAAACTGAAAAGGCTTTAAATAATGTACTAACCTAGCACAACCAATCTTCCTTATCTGATTTTGTGAGAAGAAATTTTGTTTCCTTTTCCTGGGAGAATTTCTAGAAAATGAGCTGCTGAAAGGATGATCACTATTCTAGAAATAAAATTCTAGAGGGTGGGAAAACACCTGGTTGGTATGCCAGTAGAAGGAATGTCCATTTTTTTTTTGTTCTTCAATGAAAGAGCTGGAGGTGCAGACCTAACTGTAATTATCAGCTTATTCCCTTCTCCAATACCAACAAGTGTGGTTATCCCTTACCCAAACATGGCAACTGAACAGCCCCAGAGGACATTTTCATTTCTTAATGGCTTTCCAATGAACACACCAGCTGGACCAAGAGGAAATAATGAGTGACCCAAGGAACTTGGAATGGTCACAGAGGAATACTCATCAGTAGCTGAGGCAAAGCTGAAGCTAGATAAAAAAAAAAAAAATAAAGCCTATTAATTTCTCACACAGAAGGAACAATCAAGCTATTAGAATTCCGGACCATGTCCTCACAAACCCCAGAACATGTCCTTGCTGCTAATTAAGTCTTAAAAGTAGATACCAGAGTTTGGATGAGTCCTCCTTACCCTGTGACAGAAAAGAGATACATTTTCAAGTGACACCCACCAACCACAATAGCTCTAGTCCCTAGTAATCACTTTGGAGAAAAAAGTAAACTTTTTTTCTCACAAACAATTTTACTTTTCTTGTAAATTTCCTTACAGAATAGCCAAAACTGGCTTTTTACCAAAAGTGGCATTTGACATGTAGTCAAGTATAAGACTTATTAATAAATAATTAAGACTTGAGTTAAAATGTTTAATGACAACCCTCAAAACCAGTCCTAGCCACAAATGTGACAGAAAAGAAACCTTTTCCTCACACACAAAAAAAAAAAAAAAAAAATATATATATATATATATATATATATATATATATATATATATATATATATATATATATATATATATATACATATATGGGTCTACTTTATTTACACGAAACCATAAAACTGCGAATACATATGGATTGAACCATATGCATCGAAAGTGCAAGCCGTCGAAAACTGTAAACGGAAATCTCTGTAGGTGGATATTTCCGTTTACTTCAATGTAGTGCGGTCTCAGAGTTGGTATACTTAAGTAGCGGGGGGTGTGGGGGGTGCAGGGTGCTTGCCCCCTGCCTACATCTTTTTTTTTCCCTGTGCATTTTTTTTCTTTATTAACTTTCAAATGTTTAAGAGTGCGATGCATATGTGTCAATCTTTATGCATTCGAACTTTTGAACGTTCAAGTTAATAAAGTAGACCCACACACACATATATATATATATAGCTGATTTGGCAACATTATTTTTTGTCTGTCTGACAACATGCACATAAATATTTTGTAATCATTTCTTAGGAGAGATCACTGCACAATGTTATTTTCCCTGAAAAAAAAATATACTGGGAAAACAATAATTTATTAGTTATTCAGGCAAATGACATGAATTGGTAATACCCCTCTCAAAAATCAGTCAACAAAAAAATAAGGCAGTGATTAAAGACCTTGGGCTTTGATCAACAATTGCCGTTGAAGAAATTAAAACTTTTAGTGTGGCTCATATGACTTTGGAGATACTACTAGACTATCTAGTAATGTCATTGTACCCCTCTCTATCCCACAGGTTTGGTCACTCACTGAGTAAAATGCCCATATGTGTACACGTCGGAGGAAAAGAAAGACTCAGCTTCAAAAGGTACAGAGGACTTGGACATTACTCAGGCTGAAAGAGCTATCCCTATTCTCAGTCCTGTATCACCTAGTGAGCAGTTTATGCCTTAATTTCCAATTCACTTTTCAAGGTTCTGTACTTAGAATGAAAAATGGGAAGGCTAATATATGTACAGATATAATTACTAGGGAACATATTTTGTCACATATCATTTAGTTGATTCCTGAAATTCCGAATATGCTTTTTTTCAAAAATTTATGCTGTTACTGTTCTATTATATCAGTTCTTACTTTGTCATGAATGCAGTTTGATGTATACAATACTAACTCCGAGGCTCGGAAAGTTATTGTAAAGATGATTCTCTGAATTTATTCATTTGTATACTCTGTGTTTTTGCAGCCTTGTTGGTTGTATATTTAGAGACTACTGGTACATGGGTGAAGGCCTCACACTTGGGGATGCAAATTGGAATAAAGCACCCTGCAAAAATACTGTTTTTGGTTTACTACTGTGCTGTTATTAATTATGACATGTTACTAATGTTATGTGGTTTAGACATTGTATTTGCAATGAACCGTTTCAATGAGAACCGGTATTTCATTAAGAATCCTTAGATTAACATCAAAAACTCCATTAACAACAGTAATGTGACATGTTCATCATCCAACATCTTCTTTACCTTTGCAACAAGGTCTGGTCTCACCCCTTTAAAACAGTGTCAGCCCCTCCCCAACCATAATACAGAAGTTAGATCATTTCATAGGTGCATGTGAATTTCAGCATGGGACTACTGTAGTCAAGTTTCTTGAAAGCTACTAGGCTGCACGTTTAGTACTATCTATGAACCCCTATGACCAAATCCTAAGACTGCAGATGAACATAAGAACATATTAGTCAAGCGATCATGGAGCAATAAGATGCCTGCCATATAGGCCTTTAAGCAGACAAACTTTAAAGTTCTTAAAACCCTTTTCAAGCACTTAATAGTGAATGAAGCAATTATTCAGATATGGATAAATGTGAAGGTCTTGACTCTTCAAAGCTGCTTCAACAGAATTAGACATTCTTAGAGCAAAGAACAGACCAAATAAGAGCACAGGAGACTGAAAGTGTACCTGACCTATCTGAAACCTGAAAAACATTTTGAGAGACATATATATTAATACATGACAATAAGTATCTTCCAGGTCAAAAGTCACTACCCCGGCTAAGGGACGGATGGTCTGAAGGGTTAAATGCAAAAAGATCAAAAATGTGTTTCTACTGACCCTGTTGTTTGGAACAATTAATCTGGAAAATGTAACTTGACCCTTTGTAACAAGAATGCACTCTTTCCAGTACCCCATGTGCAACATCTTGCATAAAATAATTTTTTCCTTGTGCCGATGAAATCCTAATGGACTTGGGATAGGACATGGTAAAACACCAAACATACAAACATCAATACACATTTTATTGATCAGCTGAACCCAGTCTCTTTTTAATTGCATTTCCAGTCAAACCTGAGGTCTATGTGTAGTCTAAACTATAGCAACTGCTTTTTGCATTGTAGAAAGCAGTTCAAAATTAATTATTCAATTTTAATTATTATTAATTAATTAAAATTATTAATTTTAATTAATAATTAAATATATTTTTTGTTAAACATGAGCAATGTAGCACTCTGTGCAGGCAAGGTATAAAATGTACCAACTATTTCCTACAGTTTAAAAGAAAACATTATTATTATTATTTTTTTTATTATGATAAGTTGGAGAGTTGGGGGCAGGGCACAGAAATGGGACTGGATTGGGTGGGGATGGGGAGTCTTGTCGTGCATCTGGCCACCTGGTTGGTATGCCAGTAGAATGAATGTCCATTTTTTTTGTTCTTCAATGAAAGAGCTGGAGGTGTAGACCTAACTGTAGTTATCAGCTTATTACAGTGAAGTGCTTTTTTTTTCTCCTCTCTCTTCACTCAAAGAGCTGAGGGGTTGTGGTGCTGATTTATAGTACTGGCCAAGGGCAATGGTTGAAAGAGCTACACTTATATATATATATATATATATATATATATATATATATAAGGGACACTGTGAGATGTCATATAACAACTGACACACCCCTGCCAGATAACAGGGAATAGTAGTGCAAACCTGTGAGCAAAAGCAGTATTATCAGATATTATCAGACACAATGCACACAACACAGTATACAGTTGAATATGTATCACATGCTGCAGACTTAGGAATAAAAGCACACATCATACACACAATACAGCAAATGCACAACAATCACACAGCTCAGTACAACTAAATTCTACATACTCACCCTGAGTATGTGCCAGCCTGTACTGATGGGATTCATGGGCTTGATCTCCTGCTCTCTACTTCCATCTGCTCATCTGTAAGGTGAATAAAAAGTTCACTTAGTATGCTATATATTTAAGAGACAAGCTTTGATACAGAAGTGGTACAGCTATTATTTCTTTTACTTGCTAAGGGTGTTTGACCTCCCACTTATACAGGCATTTGGAGACCCTTAATGTCTCTGTGTGATAGGCCTGTCCATTTCTGGTGACAATTTTCACCACTGTAGGTATTCCAATGGTTTATGATATGGAAATAAAATTATCCCCATTTCTCTTCATGGCTTGTTATGACTGATTCAGAGCTAAATAATTGCTTTACATAAGGGAGACACATTGACATAAATAACCTTGTTCTCCCACAACCCATATGAGTACAACATCAGGCTTTTACAACCTCATAAAAGAAGTCTGATTTTGTTCAAAAACTTTCAAGCTTGCTACACAAATGAGCTAGCTACTAACTTCAAAATGTTGATGTAAATACACACATGTATCCCTAAACCCTGACACTACATCACTCTCAGTATAGAACCCAGATGGGGACAGAATGTTACTATACATTGCTACTTCACCTAGGTCACAGCTGACATGATATTGCTTTAGATATCTGCTACTCACCCAACACAGTTTAGATACCATGACACAGGAGACACAAATGCATAATCTAGTGATAATGGAATGCACATACATCATGTTTACCAACAACACAGCAACTTTTGTTGCAAGCTCATAGTTTAGGATCATACCTCTTAACTGCCCAGACTTTCTCATAATGTCCGGATTTTTGCCTCATATTTTTGGTCTGTCACTACATGTGTGGCTTTCTGACAAGTTACTGAGGACTGCAATCACACACATTTGAGTTTCAGACTTCATATCCTTCAGAAAATGCATGCTATTGCAAATCCTCATATTCTAGCAACTTTTTAAGTTTTTAAGAGCAATATTTAAAATTTGTCCCTATTTTTGGGCCTTTATCCCACATTACTTTAGGCTTTGTCCAGATTTTTTGAAATAAGTGGTTGAGGGCTATGTTTAGGATGCATTTGCCCTTGTTGATATATGTCACTATTGCTTCATAAACTGCAATGAAAACACTAGCAGGGCAAATGCATTAATGTACAGTGAATCCCTCTTTATATATTATATGGCAGGTTAATGTACAGTATGTATTGTGCATCTACAGCAGGACACATAATACCTGTGACCATGCAGTTAAACACTTTATACCGCCATCACCATAAAGTCTTTGACATTTATAAATGTGGCATGCATGTAATATGGTTATAAAGTATGTAATGGTTATAAAGTATGCAAAGTATCTGGTATATCAGAAGTCCTATAGGACATTCATAGAGATGTAAAGCAATGCACACTTCTTGACCTACCAGAAGTACATTACTGACAATTTTGCACCTGAAATTGTAGACACCTGCATTTTTGACCTGTTTCTTGATTGAAAGACTGATGATGTCACAAAGATGGGAGTGCATGAATGGCTGGCTGTGGAGATGGGTGGGAGCCTTTTTGCAGATGTCACTTCCTAAAGGTGGTGATGATGATCATGCTGTTATTTCTAATTCAGCCTGGGACACATGCAGGTAACAGTGGGGCACGAAATAATGTGCCCAAACAAGTGTTACTTACCTATGTCACACTGGCTGTTTTTCCCAATAGATAAGCAAAAGGACACAGCACCCACATTTGCCAGTGTCACAATAGGTATGCTGTGTGATCAATACATAATGTCCATTGCTTTTGTCATGAGATACTGGCACTACATGTCAAAGACATTGACATATGATGTGTTTGGCAGTGCTACTGATGTAGAAAAAATTAAAGCATTAATGTCAATCACTAAATGACTGCTCTGATTCTGGTAAATATGTACTTTTACATTTTAATAATTTGAGGTACTGCAGTTTATTTTTTTCAAACTATATTCTTTTTTTTAATTCAGTACATTATATTCTGTGTTGCTTCACATCTTTAAGATAAAATCACCAAACTTTGTGTAACCGTGCTTTTGTATTATGTTGTGACTTAAAAATGGTCCTCGGAGCAGCTCACTCATCTGGTGAGCAAATGTTAGATAAAATGCATATAATTAAAAAATGTTTGCAGAGCATGTGGCCATTTTGTAGGAGGGTATTTGTGCTCAACACACAGCCAGCATGAATGAACAGTCATGTCCAAGTGGTGAACAGGTGGCAGGAAGGTACATTAGCCCAGATGCATAGACGTCTATTACCCAGAGTTCTGGTTGTGATCATATGGCATTGGTATCTCACTTGTCAATATTACATTAACACTTTGCTAACAGTGATACTAAGGAAATATAGCAAGTGTTCTCACTGTTTCGTGGCATACTGTACCAGAAGCAAAGATGGAATTGCTAGGGTTGTCTGGAATTTAATAATATGCCACAGCAGTTAGAAGCCCTGCCCATACTAACAGAGGCTCCATGTCTACAGCATCAGAGGTGGTTGCAGTACAGTTGGGTGTTGATCATCTCCAACAGTCAGCTCCTGAAAACAGTGTGAGCAACCATCGTATACAAATCCAAGTCCCACAGGTACTGGGAGAGGTACTTTTATAACATCCTCCACACATGCACCCTAACAAATTAAACAGATGAGTGCCACTGTGCAGTGATGCAGTTTTATAGTTAGATACCCGAGGACAGCTCAACTACTCAGAGTACTTCTTCCACCACAAATGGTGGGCAACAATAATGCCATGATAGCATGACATGTCAAGCAGACCCCAGTCCCTGCCTACATAAATCTGTATCTCTAATAGAGCAGTGATGTTTCTCCTTCAGGATCAAACCCTTAGCACTAATGTTACATTTCATGTCTACATAACTGTATAAAAGTTACCGTAGTGGTAGATATGATATTTTAATGAAAACTTAGGCCAAAAACAGTATGACAAACATGCAGTGCACATCCATCAGTGTCCATCTCATTCAGAAACATATATAAACAAATATTTATATCATATATTTGTTAGTCATACAACTGCTGAAATGTTGAAAAGCAGATCCAATTTGCTGGGAATAACCTAACATCCTTGCCCTGAGTTCTGCCACTTTGTTGCTGCGTTACATGTATTACAGTTCCATGGTAAATTTGCAAATACTAGATATGTCCCAACTTCAGCCACGCTGCAGCCAACATCTTGGGATTTCCATTATATTATTATGTATGCAGCATACCATAACTATGGCATATGCTTTAAGTGACTTAAGTGACAGCAGAGGGGATGTTCAAGGCACACACACACACACACACACACACACACACACACACACACACACACACACACACACACACACACACACACACACACACACACTTATGATCCTAGTTTAGTGGTGTAATATAATGCATCCCCCCCTCTACATGATCTACAGACTCCTTGCATCACAGGGAATAGCCACGCCTGTAGGGAGTATGCTACAACTCCCAGAAGGTGGTCATGTAGTATCTTCTTTTATGGAATGCATGCCATAGGAAACAACCAAAACAACACCTTAGATACGGGAGTCATGCATACTGACTGAATGTTGCTGCAAACATTCATCATATGGCCACAGAGGTTACATACCTGCACAGTGAAGGAATGAAATCCATGCCTGATGAAATAGGCTGCAGCATCATTTAAACTAGACGCACATACTGTTATGTGTGTGCATGGCATCTGTGGTACCAGTGATATCAGGAAATGCATGCTATGTGATAAAAGCTCTTCCACATTCCAGGTGTCCTCTCAACAACATTTTGTGAGTGTATTATTTTCTATGGTGCCATTAGGTATTACAGGAAATGAATAAGAATCCTACAGACTGACACTTGCAATATGCCAGTGGTGTCCCCTATAGGCCTCTAAAAGCTGCCTATAGTTAGGATGTTAAACATGCTGTCATTACCTTGGTTTTCATCATTACTGGACAACCAGTAGTGGTATGAAATCCCATATCATGGCACACATCACAGAGTTAGTAAAATATTTGCATGTCCACATGATAATTCAGCTACTCACTAGTTATATGTATAGCATAATACAGCCAGAAAAGGCATTAACTCTGTCAGGCTTACCTGGTATCTACATCAAGAGGATGGCAACATTAACAGGCGAAGCTGTCTTGGGTGGCTATCACTATCATCCCCGCTGTCATAAATGGAGACTAATACAGCAGGAATTCTAATTTGACCAGAAACTGTCATTGTCTCATGCATTTATCTGCTTTGTATGTCAGCTATGATTTCCCTGAGTCATGCACTACCTTATACGAATAACAGGCTACGCTGCACTCTTTCGATGACAGTACCGCCATACAGTCTACTCTTGTAGACCAGCTGGAAGGGAGTGTTACTCTGCAGTTTCTGAATCATATGGACCTTAGCACTTGCTTCCCTGACCCAGTTCTACTCAGTGTCAGGCATTTTTTGAATTCCTCGCAGAATGACTTAATGCAAATAAAAAAAAAATCACTTCTGTGAGGCAAAAGGAGCCAGAACAGTTTGTTGTTCTTTCCATATTTCAAAAATTTCTCAAAACCATGAAAACAGTAAAAAAAATTATAATGATTAAAGCCTCATCAGTGGCATAGTGATATAAAGCCCTGACTGACTATGACTCAGACATCCAGAATCCAATTATCATCATACGTCTCAACTTGCTGACATTGAAAAGAGGGAGAAAGTCCCTTGAAAAACAGGAAGATTCAGCTAAATATCTGGGCAACTAATTATCATAAAATATGAATACCAAATAGCACATAATTCTTCTCAGTTTCTGAAGGAATGGAGGGTACTACTCAGACACACATTTAGAAAACAGAGTGTGACAACAGCTATGGAAAAATATAAGCACATTGCCAAAGAGACAGTATAAAATCTGTAAACTTTAATGAACTGTATGGCAAAAGTGTACCACACAAGGTCATTTATTTTTGCTTCAGAAAAAGGAAAATGTAGGATGCATGTCCTCTTTCTTTAAATTATTGCTGCCACTAGTATGTTGGTCACATGATGATGGGGATTCAAAAAATTGTGTGAATGGTAAATGAAGTCTGAAAATAGGGATATACCTCCAAAAATAGAGAAATCTTAAATCAAGCCTGAAAATAGGAATGTTCCTCCAAAACAGACAATTGTTGGTTTGGTCCTTGATGGTGCAGACTGGCAGGATTGAAATGCATCATAGAGAGAGGGTGAGATCTGTCAGGGTCCTGGCCAGTCTATGTTGCCGGTCCATGACAGTTGTCTGCTGGGCGTCAGGGAAAGAGTCAACGAGTAGTGGCCAATGTGGAGGCATGGCACACCTATTCAAATCAGTAATGGTAGCACTTGGTACCTGGTTGCAGGGAGCATGATGCAGACTGTCAGAACTGCATAAGTGGTTCCAACTCTAATGTAACTGCCTGCATCACAAACTAAGGTGAGGGGGTTAGGGTCATTCATGCAAAAATGTTCTCACTGCTGAGATGCTGGCAAGAAAACCAAACACCTAGATATTGGGCTGGATGATGGCCCCCTCCTGATGGTTCTCAACCTAGGGAGTCTGACAGCAATATTCACCATTCCTAGGAAATTAATGGGCTGGAGTCTGATAGGAGCTGGCTATGCAAACAGGGTAAAATCACATATACAAAGAAGGATAAAACATGACTGAACTTTCCAAAACATTTTGAGGTGAACAATCCTTCACGGAACTCTTACACAAAAAGATTATAATTCTGACAAGTACTATGCAAAAGGCATTGTAACTCCATCCATCCATCCTCAACCTCTTTTCCCATTTTGCACGTGGGGTCGGGGTGTCACTTCAGTAACAATTATCTTGAGCCAAGGTTAAACCGCCAGGTGGCTAGCCCTGCCGCAGACAAAATGCATTGTAAATCTTAGACCATATTTGAATTAACAGCCTCGAATTAAACAATAACTGTACTCTTATGAGTCCAGAAGACTGTATTTAAATAAAATGCTTACAGTACAGTAAGACTGCACTGTAGAGATTGACCTGAAAAAGGACACATTATCTCATTACTGACTACATTTGCATAGCTCCAGCTCCTAGTGACTAGAGCACTTTACAGGCAGTTCTAACTTAGCTACTCTGTAGATCAACTGTCACAAGGAAGAAATAAACACTCTTAATCATATTATTGCCCAATGCAAGATATATTAAACAGCACAATCTCCAAATGTATTTACTGTATAATGTTATAATCTTCCTCTCATGTCCTAAGTATGTTGAAGACAACTATCAGCTGCAACTTGACTTTGTAATGACACAATAAAATATTTTAACTCTTAAATCTCTGTCTCTCTTATGGGTCACAGATAACTCCTAGAATGACTCCATGGACAACTACCATTATTCACAGAGTTTACAGGGTGAAGAGAAAAACAGAAGTAGGTTGTCAGATCTTTCTTCCGTATCATACATGAATGCATAGACTCACACCTATAGGCAACAGGGGCGTGATCCACCTACTGCATATTTTTTGGAATGTGGGATGAAACTGGAGCATCCGGAGAAAACCCATACAATCACAGCGAAGATATGCACAAGTTATGAGTTTGGTGGAAAATTTTCAATGTCATCTGTATTTCCATGAGACTAAAATGCATGGCACCATGAACTGTTTTTCAGAAAGAGACTGCGGATCAGACAAGTGAATGATAATTTATGGAATCTAACCTGTCAAATGTCTCTCTCTCTCTCTCTCTCTCTCTCTGGTTGAGTGTTGCCTGTAACCTTAGGTTTTTGGTCACTGAGCAGCACTATTTCATTGTTAGTTTGCCAACTAGGAGACCATGTAGGCAAAGAGAAGGTTAAACAGTACCGCATACTAGCAACTGTTTACTTTTCTTTGTGTATGGGTATTCTCAGAGGTAGTATATGAAAGCAGTAGGGGATACAGGGGGTAGAACACTCACGTGGGTAGTGCAGGAGAGCTTGACCCAGCAAAAATTTTAACTCTAGTGTTTTAAATTTCTTTACTGACAGGAAAATTGCATGGGCACTTAATGAGAGAATTCTGGTGGTATGTATGGTCATTTCTGATAACTGGATCACCAATACTATCAATGTGCTTGAGCTTTTGGTAACTGGAATGTGATTTACTGACACTCAACTAAATGTCCTATGACTGCTTGTCCTAGAATGGATTTTGCTCTGCTTGAATGCTTCTTTCACATCTATCTAATGAGGAGTTAATGAATTAACTACATATTTTAATATGATAACTCAGTATAACAAAACAAAACAGAGAAATCTTATCCTTTTATCTCTCTCCATTTAATGCTTATAAGTGACTGAAAAGGTTTGGGTATTTCAGTTCACTGCAGAAACATGTATATTTTGATTACCTCTGGTTTGAACTCATTTACTGTGTCAAGGGTTGAGGAAGGGAAAGAATTCAGATTACCATAGTGTGTGCAAAACTTTTTTACTCTTTCAGGTGATATTACTTTCCTTCCTCTTGGCCACACTTACACAATCTAGGTATCATCATCCAACCTATATTCACATATCTTCCTTTTCAATAACTAAGCCTTACAGTGCTTACTTTTATGGTTGTTTATATTGTTATAATGCCTCCCTCTGTTATTTTGCAATAATAATTTCATGGTTTGTGTGCTATTTTTCATTGAGTCTTGCCCCACCTCCATGTAATTCTCTATGGAATGCCCTCTGACCTTTGATGTCATGTTCTACTAAGGTCGTCGGTTCAGTGCATTAAAGCAATTCTGAAGACTAGGGTGTTTTATCTAGTGAGAGTAGTGATGTCCAAGTTCTTAATTTAACTTCTGATGTTAGAATTCTAAATCCTTACAAAGATGACCCTCATTTGATTTCAGCAGGAAGTTCAGATGACAGTGATTTTGATTAGGCTGTGTGACCTTCTCTATACTGTTATGAAAAACATTTGGGAAATTGCAAGTAGTAAGGATTCTGCTAGGATATAATGAATTTCTTTACTGGTAATTACTAAATTAAATATATATATATATATATATATATATATATATATATATATATATATATATATATATATATATATATATATATATATATAGGAACACTTCACAATGCTGAAATCCTGAAAGATCGAATTTCATATGAGACCATATGATCGAACTTTCAGAATCCCAACATTGTGAATGGAGATCTGTATATAGCGCGGAATAGGAGATTTCCCTTTTCCCTCACTGTAGTGCAATCTTGGAACTGGAATATTTAAGTAGCAGGGGTGTAGGGGGTACAGGTGGGCTTTCCCCTCTGGAGAAACATTTAAATTGTTGTTTTTTTTTTTTTTTTTTTACTTGTTTCGGAATTTCGAGATTCTGAAGTGAACATATATATATATATATATATATATATATATATATATATATATATAGGTTCATAGGTTCATAGGTTCATACTAGGCTATCTGCCCGAGGGCATTTATAAGCCTAGCCCATCGTTTTGTGGCTTACGCCACCCCTTTAGTATGGGGAACTATACCCATTATTTTGCTGTGCCTCTGTCGAGCAGTGACACTGAGGTAATTCCTGGGGTATATCTGCGATCTCCCATCCATTGGTCAAGATTTCTCTTGAACAAGGCCAGCGAGGTGCTCTGCCTCACATGTACCGGGATTTTGTTCCACAGCATAGGGAGTCTTTGGGTGATGAATCTATCCCTCCAGCACGTCCTATTAATAGCCGTGTCGAGGTTCAAGTCTCCGCCCTTGTGGCTCTGATGGATCTAGATTTTTGAGGTGAAGCATATTCATCAAATCTGGGTTTGACATGGCCTTGTATGTTAGGCAAAGGTCACCTCTGAGCAAGCGGTGGCGACTGACTAGAGCTGGAGTTCTTTCAGTCGGGCAGCATAGGACAGATTTTTGAGACCCTTTATCCTTTTGGTGAGGAACTTTTGTGTCCTCTCCAGCTGCTGCAAGTGTCGGGTCAGATACATTCCGAATGGGGCATTGTACTCAATCATTGGTCTGATGAGTGATGAGTAAAGGGAGACTATGACCTCCCTTGATCTAGATGAGAATCCCTTCATGATAAGGTGGGCAATGTAGAAGGACTTCCTAACTACTTTAGCTACATGGGTGTCGAATGACAGACTACTATAAACCTGGGTCCCCAGGTCCCTGATAACTTCTTCTGTGCTCAGTGGATTGCCACCTATTTGGTAGCTAGGGGTAACCTTGTTTTTCCCAAAGGTATGACTATGCATTTTTTGGCATTTAACTTTAGGCCGTGGCTCTGGCACCAGTTATCCATTTCTGTGAGACCCTTCTGAAGGATATCTGTGTCATATGTGTTTTCTACTATGGCGCCCAGTTTGCAGTCATCTGCAAACTTTGTCAGCCATAACCCTCCTGTGTTTGCTTGTACTTCGGAAAAGTAGATGCCAAACAAGAGTGGGCCCAGGACTGAGCCCTGTGGGACACCACTTGTGACAGGCTTTGAGTCTGACATGGCGCCAGCAACTCTGACCCTGTGGGTTCTGTCACTCAGCCAGTTTGCAACCCATCTTGTGATGTATGGGTTAACATTTAAGCTGATGAGTTTTTCAATGATACCCGAGTGGGGTATTGTATCAAAGGCCTTAGCCAGATCGAGGTAGGCTGTATGGACTGCCTTTCCCTCATCAATGGCTTTGGTGACTGTTTCAAAAAAGTCAACCAAGTTTAAAAGGCATGATCTGCCTTTGACAAAACCAAACTGGGTTGGATCCAAAGTCTGCAAATTCCCTATGTCTTTATTTATGAGGTCCATTATGATCCTCTTCATGGCTTTGCAGATAAGGCTTGTCAAGCTAATGGGCCGGTAATTTCCAGGGTCTGTGGAGGCACCGCCTTTGTGAAGTGGGACCACAGTTGCAGTGCGCCACTCCCTGGGTACGTATCCAGAGGTAAGACTTTGATTAAACAGCTGTCGTAGCTGTGGGTTTAATTCCTCACTGAGTTCGTGGAGCACACAGCCAGGGACACCATCGGGTCCCATGGATGCTGTGTTTTTTGCTTTGGAGAGAGCAGTTCTCACTTGGGCGTTGGAGATGTTTGGGGGGCTGCACTCATTTGGTATAGATATCTCTCCTTTTGGGGAGAAGTTTGCACTGAACCTGTCAGCCAGTATGTTGGCAATGTCTGTAGGATCAGTAATCTTCACATCATTTTGAACTAGTTCTGAGCATATCTGGGAGTTTCCTCCTAGGTTTCTAACATAGCTAAAGAAGGCCTTATGATTGTCTTTTGAGTCTTTAGCTATTTTTCTCTCGAAATTTGCTTTGGATGATTTTATGAGAGCTCTTAGTTTTTACTTATAGTGATCAAGGGTGTCTTACCTTTTAAGGATTTTGCTCTATCTTGTAGTAGCTTCCTCCTTTTGTTGTAGAGTTTGTTTATGGCTGGGGTCCACCAGACTGGACGCTTGCCTTTGGTACAAAGAGTCTTTGTTTTGCTTGGGATTGCCTTATCCATGCAGTCCTGCAGGTGCTGGTAGAAGGCATTTGTAAGTGATTCAGCGGCTTGAGTATTGTTTTCCGCGGCTTGGGGGCCTGAAATGAGACCACACTAGTGTTTACAAGTGTGAAGTCGGCTTTTGAGAAGTTCTTTACTGTGGTCTTTTTATTTCAGGTGGGGTGGGATGAGGACCTCCAGCGAGATTAGTTTGTGATCTGATCTCACCAGTGAGGGGTATACTTCCGGTGTTGAACATTGTGCTCCCATGTTCGTGATGATGAGATCAAGTATGTTATCTCCTCTTGTGGGGATGGTGAATAGTTGTTCCATGGCATTTGAGTTTATGAATTCCAGGAACTTTTGGGCTAGGGTGTTTGGGCTTGAGTAGTGTTCCCAGTCTATATTAGGGTAATTGAAGTCACCTAGTATGATGGTGTTTGGTGATACATTTATCCCCTCTAGTGTTTTCAGGAAGGCCATGTGAGTTTCCTGAGTTTGTGAGGGTGGCCTGTAACATGCTACAATTTGCAGAGCAGTCTTGCCTATGGTTAATTGCACCTGGATGGTCTCCGATGCATCGTGCGTTGCCACCAGTCTTGAGGTGTGGGTGTCCTTGATGAATATGGATACCCCCCCTCCTTTCTTGGTATTGTCTGGATTTTGGGGCGGAACGCATGATATGAGGTAAAACCTGATAGCGCTGGGGTGCTTTCAGGAGCCTTGAACCAGGTTTCTGTCACAGCACAGACATCGATGTTCTCCATACTGAGAAGGGCCTCGAGTGCGTGCATTTTGAGATTTAGACTTCTGGCATTGAGCAGCATTACCCTTAGTTTTTTTCCTTTTTGTGTTCTAGGGTGGTAGGTTTAGAGTTTGAGCCTTGCCTAAAAAGGCACTATGGGGTGGCAAGAGCCTTTGCCAATATCCTGAATCCCAGGGTGACAGGTGCAAGCCGTCCCTTGAAGCAGCGTGGCTTGTCCAGCATGTCATCCCAGGCAGACAGATACTGGATCCCCTTTGAATGACACCAGTGTTTAAGCCAATTGTTAAAGCTGATCATCTTATCTCTGTATTGTGGCATCATTCTTGGTGAAGGTAGGATACTGCTCAAGGTCAGGGTCATACCTGCCTGGGCTACATAATCAGAGAGCTCCTCAATGTCTCTTTTCATGTAGTCCAAGGAGGTACGTCTCAGGTCGTTTACACCAGCGTGGACAATGACTGAGTCATATTTATACCTGCTGTTGAGAGACCTGAGTGCTTGTGTTATGTGGCGGATTCTAGCGCCCGACAGGCAGCTTACTGTGACCTTCTCCTTACTCAGTCTGGTGAGCGGGACATCAGTGTGTCTGACTATGGAGTCACCAATGACTAGTGTGTCTGGCATTGTGTTTGGCCTTAAGGGCTGTGACTGTTTGACACTCTGACTGTGAGGTCTATGTGTTGCGGTGTTGTGTTCTGAGGTGGTGGTTGTTTGGGTGTCTGCTTTGGTGGCCTCTGCTGTTTTGGTAGATTTTGATCAGAGCCTCCAGTATGTCTTTGTGTGTTTATGTGTATGATTTGAGGTTGTAATGGTACTATGTGAGACTGGGTCTATAGTGTGTGTGGTAACCTTCTCCTCCTGACTGGTCTTGCCAGTCCTATGTTGAGAGAGCTCAGCCTCCAGTTTGGCCATATAGTTGCATCTCTCGCATGTATTTGTGTTTTGTGGGAGGAGGAGAGGGTTGTCTGTGTACATGAGGCAATTGAAACATTGCCTCAATATTCCCAGGTTCACCAGCTGAGCAGGAGAGGACACTAGCAACTGATCCCTCGACATGCTAGAAGGGTAGACGAAAACTTTAAAAAGATTCCGGGGACGTGGGTGACCGAGAAATGGGGGTTGCCTTTTGGGGTACTATCTATGACAAGAGTGCCGTATCAAGGTAATAAGTACTGTAGGAGCAAGTGCTAGGTTTAATAGATAGAGAATAGTCTACTTGGAGTCAAGTAGAGATGATCTTTTTAGTTATAGGATATGCTGATTTGATCAGTAGTATAGTTCGAGGAAGGTAGTTTTAAGGGAAAATTTGAAGAGTGGACTTTAGGTAGCCCGAATAGTTTAAACCTGCTTAACCGGCACTGCCCTAGTGTGCAACAGTGGCAGCTCCGCGCTAAATCGCCCTAAATCACGCTAACGTGCGTTTTATACCAGGGGGCTGGAAAAAGCTAGAAACTGGCCCAAAACGACCAATAAACTACTAGTTACTGGCTGAAACCTCATAAAACTGGACAAAAGGCAGCTCAATGCTTCCCACTCCCACTGGCAAGCAAGGTAGCTTCCCTTCCCCCAAATAAGGCAAGGAAACAGTACACAGGAACTACAACCAAAGCCCAGGAATCAGCAACTCTGAAACTGGACTAAACTAGTAAAGCAGGAAAAACAAGAGATATTTCTTTTTTTTTTTTTCACAAAACAGGCAGAAACAGGTACAGCAAACACTTATAAATGCTATGAATCAGCTACTACAGATTACACAGAAGAATTTGCTACAAATACAGTCAAATAGTAACAAACAAGGATTCCAAGTGCAATATTAAGTTAAATGCAGTAAAAACAGCTTCAATGTAACAGAAAGGCAGGCGAAATACAGTTGCTAGGTATTCAGATGTGGATACTTTAACAAAAGTGCTTTTATCGAAAAAGCGCTTTCGTTAAAGCGTGCTACAAAAAAAACCCCACTACATTAACATTTTAGCAAGGGGGCTTTGCCCCCCTGCACCCTCCATATCAGTGTATGTATGTATAGAGAGAGAAAGAGAGATATATGGATCTAGGACGTTTGTTTGAATGAGCAAATGTCCAAATCCATAATAACCAAACACACTTTAACAAAAGTGCTTTTATCGAAAAAGCGCTTTCGTTAAAGCGTGCTACAAAAAACCCCCCACTACATTAACATTTTAGCAAGGGGGCTTTGCCCCCCTGCACCCTCCATATCAGTGGCTGTGCCCCCCACACCCCCTACTTTAATTTTCTCCCTCCGAGACCACACTACAGTGGGGAAAAGGGAAATTTCCCTTACCCACACCGTAGTACAGCCTCGGCAACAGGCATACTTACTCAAAAGTGCTTCTTCAGTGAAAAGCACTTTCGCGTAAGTATGACCGGCCGTTTGGGTTTCGGTCGTTTGCTCATTTGAGCAAATGTCCGGAACCCATATATATATATATATATATATATATATATATATGTATACATATATATTTTTTTTATAAACTGGTGACTGCATTAATTTTATTTTGTGGTCATACTTACTGTTATCACTGTTGGTTCACAGCAGTCCACTCTTGTTTTTGTTAATGTTTTCAGTGGCAGTAGTATGTGCATGTGTAAAGTGTTCTTGTTAAGTATGCTAGGGAAAAAGTTAGTGAATGGTTGGATTTGTTTGAAAATTAGCTATGAATATGAAATTAGGAATGTTTGAAAATTAGCTATGAATATGAAATTAGGAATGAGTACTCTTATGATCTTCACAGAAGCTGCATTTGACACACTGTTATACACATATGCATATGTACACACACACGCGCACACACACACACACACACACACACACACACACACACACACACACACACACACACACACACACACAGAGTTTCTCTTGGGTAAGGAGTGAAATTATGTGTATTATTTAAATTCTTTATCATGTATTTTGACCTTTTTTTTTAATTTCTGAAGAAAAAATGTAGTATAAAACTGTAAGACAGGACTGTACTACAGTTTAAGGAAAGAAAGATATATTCTTGAAAGTATCTGGAGAGTGATAGAGGGTAGAATAATGATAGTGCTGGGAGAGGATCATGGAGATAGACCGCAAAAGGTACACATGTGAATCATGCATGAAGTATGCAGCAGAACTGTTAAAGTTCCACGTGTCTGTGTGTTGAAACCCAGTCAGGGATATACTACACTATTTTGGACAGTTGATAGGCATGCACAGTACAACTAACATCATATTTTGGCTTAGACACTTGAAAACAATATTTAAATCAGTAACTGTTTCCACAGAAACAAAGTACACTGGATGTAATTTTTAAAAGCAAACTGCAACAAGCATGATGCTATCAGCAGTGTAACATCAGATCTGGATGCAGCACTAGATGACCTAGGAAGTTGCCTAAGGCCTATGGTGGCTTTAAGAGACAATAAAAAATAAAACTGTTTATAAATAAAAAAGTCAGAAGGTGTAAGTTAAAGACAGCTGTAAAACTGGAGGGCTTTAGAACCTAGAGGCAGACATCAGTAAGAAAAGAGCAGCAAGCCCCAGAAACCTCTATGAGAGGGTTAAGTATCCTAGCATAAAATGTTAGAAGCCAGCAGCCTGCAGAGCAGAATATTTGACAGCCAGCACAAAGCAGGACTAGACCACCACAGCAAGAGGGAAGATTTGATGGCCAGCAGGACTGGACTGCCATAGCGAGCCTACAGAAACAGTGACTACAGTAAGTGTAACCAGCACCATGGTGTGTGTGTGTTTATTTTTGTAATGCCCCAGGTAGGGGTGGCAGGTTGGTGAGCTTATTCAGGCTCAAACCTTGTACCTACAGCCTGAAGCCTGTACACCAACTAAACAGATGAATTTTCAAGGACTGTAGAGTTTCTGTGCATTTTCAAAGAATGTTGAGTTCTTTGCATTTTCAAGGAATGTTGAGTTTCAAGGGAACAGAAGTTTACTGTTGCCCATGCTAAGTCTGTTTTCAATGCATAACTATTTTGCTTAGCAAACGACCATCATCAGCATTTGTGCAATAAAACTTAAAAGCAGTTTTAGTAGCAGAACAGGTAGCATACTTTGCCTTTGGTGCAGAAGACCATGGGTTCTACTTCCACACCATGAAGGTGGAGTCTTGATATTGCACTCCTTTAATGGGGATGGGGTTGCTGCATTCCTCAGTGTATATCCTCCTTTGGATGAGATGTCAAGTAACTATTAACCTATTGCTGGTTTGACAGCCATTCCATATTACAATATTACCAGCATAACAATTTTTTTTAAATGCAACATGGACAATTTATTCTTCAAGGGCAGCAGTCGCTGAATTTGTATATGAAACACTGAAATGTAAAGCTGTTTACCAGCAGCAACATTTTCTTTAGTTATAGATCACTTTAATGTGGAATTATTCAGATGACTTTTACTTTTGCAGAGATTGTATATAATGTCTGATATTGGTGGACTGTAATGACAGAAATTTGAGTAGCCTTTTGTGGTTGAAATGTTCTGCAATGGGTAGTTTTGTCATTATTAATTCATAAGTTTTGTTTCATTGCTTACTAGAAAGATGCTCAAACTTACAAATTTAAAACACTCTGACAAAGTGGTGCTGTATTATACAAGGAGTATACTTTAATACAATCAGGATGGTGCATCAAAGAACACGTTATGCATGCATGCATGGTCCTAAAAATATGTGCAAGGGGTCTATGGTTTGAAAACATCCCAAAAGGTAAACAATCTGGCACTGGCCAGATGCATTCTCTTTGAATGTGGATTTCACTGCTGCTATAGTGAATGTGAGTTTCAAGTACTGAGACTCTTACTGTTCAGGCTAAGTCTGTTTTCATTGTGAGATTGTGTTATTTTGTTAACAATGGGCTATCAGTGTTTGTGCTACAAAATTTGAAATAAAGGTTTTACATAACTCTAGTCATTGCAGAAGTAAAGAAGAAAATAATATGCATACTGACAGGTTTGAGCAGTGTTTATGGTAACTTTGATGAAATAGCCAAATAATGGAATATTGGGACTCTGCCTGGGGTCTCATTTGACCATGATCTGGCTCTGTAACACACACACACCCTATTTCACAGTTGCACAAACTTAACGGTAACTCATTGAAAAGTAGTACTGTGTAAAACAGTAAAACACCCACTGTAATGCTGAGTAGATTGCAAAACTGAATGTGAATGCATTTATATTGTTTTTATCCTGTTACAGTTGAAGCTCAGGAGAAAAATAAGACCAGCTCCCTGAAAAAAGCCTGCCATACTTCAGTATTTCCAGATGTACTCTAGTACTGTTTGTCTTGCCTGACATCATGCTGGGAAGTGGAGTTTCACAGAAAAAGTTTTGGAAGGCCAACAGAAGCTATGTCTTGTCAGTTTTGTTTAGGAAATAAAAGATTCCACCAACGAAAACATACAGAGCAGTTACCAGTATAGTAAGTAATACTTTAATCACCACACATGGAAAACAAAAGCAGAACACTTTAAAAAGTGTGACTTGTCACTTTAACTACAGCTCTAAAATGATCTACCAAAGACAGTTTGCTTGAATGAACATAAAACTGAAAAAAATAAGTCAAAAGTGCATTTTGTCAAATCTACTAAAAGGGTTTTTCACGTGGCAAAACCTTCCTCTGCAGACCATGCAATCTTGTAGCTACTTAAATTTTGGAATAATATACCTCAGGAAACAACAGAAATCACGCCTTACAAGGACCTATTTATCTAGACATGTTTTGTAATCAGTCCTGGGAGTCGTAATTTGGACAAGCAGTAGAAGGCCAAAGCACCTACTCCCACTTGAGTACTTGTCTCAGCTATATGAAATGGGTTCTGGAGTCCAAAATCTTTTTAACTTCATTAAGTTATCTAACAAGATAATGCCTATAGTGTTATTTAACAATTACAAAATGGACATTACTTTAGACTAAAACTAAATAACATTATACCCTAAAGTTTTCTCTTCCTCCTTCTCTCTCTCATCTCATATGATGCATATTTTAGAAGTTCCTTTTTGAGTGGGGGGACTTCCACATTAATTGTTTTTAAAAGAAATAAAATAATTCATTCATACTGAATATCACAAGTTAGTCTGGAAGCTTAGACTTAATGGTGGATCTGCCTCAAGGTTGAATGATTTTATTTCTATCCAATTGCATTTTGAAGATGTGCGCAGTGAAGCTTTCACTTTTATTCAGGTAATTTTATATGAGCTATTAAAAATCAGTAAGTATGGAAGCTATTTTTAGTGGAAGAGATCTAACTTGTAGTCTGAGGTATGTAGAATTGAATGGTTGACAAAGAAAAGGAAGGTTAATCAGTAAAAGGAGTAACGAGCCTAGTAAACATTTTAACCTATGAGAGATGGGCAGCCAGTGACTTTTGGGTAGAACTTGGCAGGGATGTGTCGTGGGTGAGAGTGTAATAAGTCTGTAGATGTTGGCAGACGTTTGTAAGGGGTAGCTCATATTTTAGCTTTGACAGAAGCACCCCTTTTCCAATAGTTATTCATCCTTCAGGAAAGAGAAAGAGGGAAATTTTAGTTGCCCAGAATAGTTATGAGTTGAATTTTGCATTTATTAATTGCACATGGTATTGGAGGTTAAGATGATGATCAACCAAAATCCTCACTTATAGAAAGTGCTTGGTGTGTGAAGGGGGTTTGGTTAATGACAGATATTTGCCAGATATGGGGGACATTGGAAAGTTTGGGCTTGGTTCCAAATAACATATATATATATATATATATATATATATATATATATATATATATATATATACATAATATATAGATACATATAAATATATATATATATATATATATATATATATATATATATTTTTTTTTTTTTCCTGTGATAGCTATTCAGAAAGCTGGGAGATGTCTTCTTGTATTTGTTTTTTTGATTACAGAGTGGGGGGATGAGAACTATACATCACCATGTCATTGGCATAAAGGATGACAGATAGGTGTGGAAGGACAGCAGGAGGATTGCTGATGAACAGGGGAAAAAGCAAGGGTGAAAGGACTGAGCCTTGGGGAACACATAAGTATAGTGTGGTAGAGACTGATAAGCAGCTATCAGTTTTGACCTTGAAGTTTCTGTCAGATGGGAAGCTTTTAAGCTGCTGGAGAGCTTGGCTGCTAATTCCTGCAGTGAAAAGTGAGTTAAATAGGAGGAGGATGGTCAACAAGAATGAAGGCTTAGTAAGGTCAATTATAGGTTCATAGGTTCATAGATTAGTACTAAGCTAACTGCCCTTACGAGCCATTTTAAGCCTAGTCAATTATCCCTTGTGAGACTCAAACCCTGCATCTTGTGTTTGTAAGGCAAACACCTTAACCATTAGGCCACCCTCCCAACCCTCATTGATTAGTACTAAGCTAACTGCCCTTGCGAGCCATTTTAAGCCTAGCCAATTATCCCTTGTGAGACTCAAACCCTGTTTGCAAAACGTTAGAAGGATGTCATCTATTGAGTGTATTAATAGCTGTGTGGGTGTTTTGGCTAGTCCAGAAGCAATGCTGTTTGAAAGAGGATTCTGCAGGTTTGGAGACAGTTACATACTTGGGTGCTGATTAGCTTTTCAAATATTTTGCCACGGTCAGGTAAGATAGAGACAGGATGAAAGTTTTACAATGACAAGAGTTTGGGTGATTTTTAGAGGGGTCTGATATAGGTTTGTTCCCATACAGAGGGCAAGATATTGTGGGTGAGACAGTTAATGTATAATACTTTGAGTAGGTCATCTAGGAAGTCTTTGCAATAGGAAAGAAACCATGGGTGAATGTAATTGGATTGAGCTGGAAAACTGAATAGGATGTTGTCAAGGAGAGTTTTGATTTCACTCCTTGAGATGGCTTTGAAGTAGAACAAGGAGTGTAGGGGGAGGAAGGTGGGGTTTGGTGGGTGGTAAGATAATTCCTTGAGAAAAGCCTTCAAGAAGCATGACTGCCATAACACCCCCATTGATATTCTACTGTACTTATAATACACTCTCAAAAATATGTTGCATGCACTATGACTCATACATGGCCAAGTTGAACTATGATTTATAAATGTAAACCTCATTATTGTCCCAAAGTGCACCACGAAAACCGACTAATTCAAAAGGCTGCATCATGCATCTGTTATACCATGTGCAAACTGCTCCCAAACAGCTACAGAATCAACAATAGCCCACTAAGCACAAGGATGTCAGTATGACATTAACTTTCCAGGCCATGTGAGCATAGACTGCAGCTTTTAGCTTTCCATATGGTACTATATAAATGACATGGTAAACACTGAGAGCAGACTGAAGAAAGTTGCCCTGAACATGGACAATACAACACATGGTAATGCAGTATGTCTTGTCCTTATGTTGCCTCCACATAAGCCACCTTCCTATGGCCGTTTACAACTGTCAGTGATAGGGATTGTACAGCAATTCATGTAGGATGGCCTACTGTGTATATTTGCTGCTGCTGCTGTTCTGCTGAAGTCTGTCTACTGCCTACATGACAATGGCATGCCTACAGAAACAGTTTTCTTCATGGTGACACTATGGAAGCTTTCTATTTTCTGGACATACTAAGTGTATCTGTGCTGAGAGGACTGTGGAGGTTAGATACTCCTTTTAGCACATGTGATAATGCAGCAAGTATTACAGCTGCAGTACTGGTTCATACAATTCACTAGAATATGACCTTTGAAAAATACACTTGCTGTTTTTGTTGCTCTTGTGCAGCCTTCAAAGGACAACATTTTTAAGTTTCTCAAGCATCTTTTTCCTCCCCTTTATGCTAATATATGCATAAACTACAATTATCCTTATACATCTTTCCCTTTTCTTTATATCACATTCCACTAAACTTCCAGGTACTGCAGTGTTGTTATTTTTCACTTAAAAAATCCTGTTTCTAATCATATATCTTCACTCTTCACTGACCATATAATACTTTTTACCCATATTACCTCAATAAATTTTTCTTCCTTCACATATTTTGTATCTAACTTAAAACCTCCATATGTATTTTTTACACCATTCAGTCAATATCACACCTCTGATATCACTGAATGCTAACATTTTAAATGTAAACATTTAATGCTAATATTTATAACTAACCCTATCCTTTTTCTGCTTCTTTCTTATTTCCAGTTTTTATTTTTATTTTCCTTCTCTGTACCCTCCCTTGAGGTGCTTTATAATCATCTTTTGTTCTTTTCCTGTCTCAAATTCTCTCCATTTCCCTTCTTCACTGCCTAGTGCTGCATATCTGTATTTCAACTTGCATCATACTTTCTCTTTGTAAAATATTTTCTACCTCATTCCCATCATCCTTCTCCATATTAGTTCATAGGTTCATAGGTGTGTGTACTAGGCTAATGGCCCTGGAGCCTTTACAAGCCTAGCTCATAGAAGTGTCCTGGCATTGTGCCGCCCGACATTAGTTCCCAGTACCTCTATTAATTAGAGCCACTGGAGTGATCCCCGGGGTGAACGTTCTATTTCCCATCCACTCATCAAGATTTCTTTTGAAGAGGGCCAGTGAGGTGCTCTGCTTGACATGTATGGGAAGTCTATTCCAGAGCATGCGCAGCCTCTGGGTTATGAACCTGTCCCCCCAGCATGTTCTGTTGATTGTGGTAATGAGGTTGAGGTCTCTGGAGCCTGTGGTACAGAGGGATTTGGATTTCTTTAGATGTAGCATTTCTAACAGAGCTGGGTCCGACATGATTTTGTAAGTCAAGCAGAGATCGCCTCTTAGTAGACAATATGAGACAGAGAGTAGGTGGAGTTTATTTAGTCTGTCTGTGTACGAAATGTGTTTAAGGCCTAGGATCCTCTTCGTGAGGTACTTTTGTGGCCTTTCCAGCTGTTGCATGTGTCTAGTAAGGTACATGCCAAATGGGGCATTATACTCAATGATTGCCCTAATGAGGGAAGAATAGATAGAGATGATGACCTCTTTCTTCCTGGATGCAAAACCCTTGGTAATGAGATATGCTACATAGAAGGACTTTTTGACCACAGTGGCAATGTGGTGGTTGAAGGAGAGGTTGCTGTCAACCTGTGTCCCCAGAGCTGTTATAACACCTTCAGTGTTCAGTGGACTCCCATCAATGTGTTAATTAGTGGGAACTGTGTTTTTCCCAAAGGGGATGACGACACATTTTTTTGGCATTAAGCTTAAGGCCACGGTTTTGACACCAGTCACTGGTCTCAGTGAGGCCTTTCTGTTGGATGTCTATATCACCTGGGGAGTTAACAATGGCTCCCAGATGGGGATTAAACCTCATGTCAATAGATGGGAAATGAACTGGCTCACTGACAAAACACATACTGTGAAAGTTGGTGAATCAGTCTGTACCAGCAAAGCTGTCACCTATGGTGTACCCAGGGATCCGTACTTGGCTCTTTACTGTTTGGAATCTATTTCTCAACATTTCAGGCTAAAGTACATGGCTTTTGGCTTACCACATTTGCTGATTCTTGTGCAATCACTGAGTTCACCTACAATGACAACATACTAAAGGAGGGGCTAACACAGACAAATGATTGGTGACTAAGCCACACAGTCTACAGATAAGTACAAAAATGTGTCTTTATTATGGCCGTATGCAAAGTAGAATTTCCTGCTAATTACAGCACTGACAACAGTCTTGCTATGCTGAAACCCAGTGATGCAAGGACCGGGAACACACTTACATGGCACTCTGAACTTTGACTACTAAGTGTCCACAATGGTAATGAAAGCCTGTGTTGTGCAAATCATAAGTCACACCATCGTATTCAAATCTCAGGATTATATTACAGCACTGTACTTGAACCTCATCAGAACACTAATATAGAGTATAATGCTCTATTTTGCATGTACCTCACCAGACACATGCAGCAGCTGGAGAGACCACATGGGTTACTCACCAAGAAAACACAGTGCATAAAAACCATGTCATGATGTATGTGGATAGACTGAAATCCATGTCACTGTAATCTGTATCAAAGAGGATGAGGTGATTTCTGCCTGGTCTCCAGGCTAGTTTATGACGCTGCCCTAGTGGGAACAGTGCACTTCCACAAATCAGATATAGCGGATGGCATCAGCATTGCCTGGTGAGGAGAATATGGTAATAACAGTGTCCCACATGCTGGTATAAAAGGCGCTCTGTAATGTCACACACACACACACACACACACACACACACACACACACACACACACCAGTTGACTGCAGTAAGAATAGAACCCCTACCTATCTAAGCACACAGACTACAGAACTCTCTATTTAAGGCAAATGCCACAGCTCAAGTCTGACTTGCAGTGTCTCAGACACTTCATTGCTGATGAATGACGTCAGTGGTATCTGGTGAGGAGAATATGGCAATAATGGTGTCCCACATGCTGGTGTAAAAGGATCTCGGTAAAGTCAAGCAGGCACGCGCACACACACACACACACACACACACACACACACACACACACACACACGCACACACACACACACACACACACACACATGCACACACACTCCAGTTGATTGCAGTGAGAAAAGTACCCCTACCTATCTAAGTACACAGACTATAGAATGCAGTACTTTAAGCAACTGCCACAACACAAGTATGACTTTTACAAGACTGCAGGTCAACTTATAGTGGATGACATCAGCAGGGCATGTTGGAGAGATGATGTTGGGAGGCCTGCATAGGTTCATAGGAGGTTACTAGCCTAATGGGCCTAGGGTGCTTACAAGCCTAGCTATGTAAAAACACAAGTACCCATACTGAGCATAGTTAGATGGTCATTGTTAGCAGAGCGATTTTGTGATCAGCACCAACTGGCCCTGTCCTTGAAAGGGGTCTATATCATATGAGTGAATGACACATATTGTGAACGCTCATAATATCAAACGTAACGGACCTCAAAGTGCTTTTTCTGAGATTGCAGTACAGTGACGAATGGGATATTTGCCCTTTCCTCATTGTAGTGTGATCTCGGAGTTGGAATATATATTTAGCAGGGGGTGTGGGGGATGCAGCCCCCCAAAATAGGTCCGGTACGTTTGATATTATGAGTGTTCGCAATTTGTGTGATTCGCTCGTATGATATAGAGCCCCATGAAAGACATATATGCCACCCATGGGGTGAATTTACAATCACCCATCCAGTTCTCAAGCTTGCACTTGAATAGGATCTTAGAGGAGCACTGCTTCACATGCAGTGGGAGCCTATGACAGAGGAGTGGCACTCACTGGGAGATATACTGTATCTGTCTGCACTAATGCACTCACTCAATGTTTCCTTGACTTCATCAATTCTAATGCACTAGACCAGCTCGTCTCATTTCACATAAGTGGAGATAACATTCTGGACTTGGTTCTCACCAACATGGGTGTCCGCTGCACCACTCCCATAAGCATGTTCTTCCCTGGTGAGATCAGATCACTGGACTGAAGTTTCTACCCCCCCCCCCAGCCATAATTAACCTAAAAAACTTCTCAAAAGCTGACTACAACCTCATAAGAGAGGGTATCTGTAGTTTCACATCACTGCCCCCCTCAGAGGATGCAGACAACTATGCTGAACAGTATGCCAATGCAGTATACAAGCACCTGTACAACTGCATGGACTCAGCCATACTCAACAGAAATAAAACCTGCTCTTCAAGGAAACACAAGCCTGTTTGGTGGACATCCTCTATCAGCAGGCTTTACAAAGAAAGGAAGAAACTGCTGTCCAAGGGCAAAAAGGAATAAATTCCAAATTGGAAAAACGTCCTCCTTAGCCTCAACAAGCAAATTAGATCACTAGTGAAAACCTCCAAAGCCAATTGTGAATTGAAACTATCCTCAGAAACAAAGGGAAACCACAAAGCCTTCTTCAGTTATGCCAGGAACTGCCATGGCAAAGCCCAGGTTTGTTCTGAACTAGTACTTAACAGTATCACGTACACTCATCCTGTTGAATTAGCCAACCTACTAGCAGATAGGTTCAGCACAAACGTCATCACCCTGACCCCCCAAAGGCCCTTTTGACATCCCCAGTACTTGTCCTGCACCTCACATTTCCATAGATCAAGTGTTAAAGGCTCTATCCAAGACAAAGAACACATCTTCCATGGGAACTGATAGTATCCCAAGATGTATTCTGCACCATCTCCAGCAAGAATTAGCTTCTCCATTCAGCAATTTATTCAACCAAAGCCTAAGTACAGGCTTCATTCCAGCAGAGTGGAGAACTGCCATTGCTATCCCCTTGCACAAAGGTGGTGCCACTACTGACCCTGGAAACTATCACCCCATTAGCTTGACAAGTCTGATCTGTAGAGCCATAGTGCGTATTATTATGGATCTCATAAACAAGGACATAGGCAATCTCCAAGCACTTGACCCCACCCAGTTCCGATTTGTCAGGGGCAGATCTTGCCTGTTGAACCTGGTTGACGTCTATGAGAGTGTCACCAAGGCCCTGTTTGAGGGAAAGTCAGTACATACAGCTTACCTTGACTTAGCTAAGGCCTTTGATACAATCCCTCACTTGGGCATCATCGAAAAGCTAACACAACTTGATGTAAATCCTTATCTCATCAGGTGGATAGCCAACTGGCTCACAGACAGAACCCTCAAGGTCAAAATAGGCACCTCCATCTCTGATAGCAGACCTGCCACTAGTGGAGTTCCCCAGGGATCTGTCCTGGGACCCTTACTGTTTGGCATGTACTTCTCAGAGGTCCAGTCAAAGACAAAAAAACCCGGGGCTGACCAAGTTTGCTGATGAATGTAAGTTGGGCGCTGTCATTGACTCCCCAGATGATGTTAACATACTGCAAGAGGGTCTCACAGCAACTAATGACTGGTGACAAAGTCATGGCCTCAAGCTAAATGCAAAAAAATGTATCATCCTACCATTTAGCAGAACATGGCCCCTACTGATTACCACATCAATGACAACCCCCTAAATACACAACCTGTGGTGAGAGACCTGGGTACGCAGGTTGATAATAATCTCACATTCAACCATCATGTACCGGCAGTGGTCAGAAAACCCTTTTACTTGGTTCATCTCTTAAGTAAAGGTATTACATCCAGAAAAAAAAGGAGGTTATTACCTCTCTAAACTCCTCCCTCATTAGACCAATAATTGAGTATAACACCCACGTTTTGTGTGTACCTCTCCAAACATCTGCACCAACTGGAAAGGCCACAGAAATACCTCACAAAGGGAATCCATGGCCTCCAACACCTGTCCTATGTGGACAGGCTCCAATCAATATCACTCTACTCAGTATCATACAGATTGCTCAGAAGTGATCTGTATCTTGCCTACAAGGAAATCTCGGACCCTGCTAATAGAGATGCTCCATATCCGTAAGTCTAACTTCTCACGCATTACCCACTTGAAAGGCCTGAATCTAGTATGCAACATCAACAAAACCTGCTGGAGAGACAGGTTTGTCTCCCAGAGGCTGCCCCGGAGTCTATATTAGAGCCACGAAAAGTCAGTTCAGGGAATGGCATTTTACATCGAAAATGCTGTTCAACTAACTGTTATAGTGAGATTGTGGTACAGTGAAGATCAGAAAAGTTGTCCTTTCCTCACTGTAGTGCGATCTTGGAGTTGGTATAATTAGCGGGGGGGGGGGGGCACAGCCCCCCACAAGAGTGAGTTTGACGAACAGCATTTTCGATGTAAAAGCCATTCGCTGAACTGACATTTCATGTTTCTAATACAGACCCACTGCCCCATCTCTGAAATAGACTTCCCATATATGTCAAACAGAGTACCTCGCTGACCCTCTTGGAGCACAACCTTGATGAGTGGATAGGAAACCACAAATTTGTCCCAGGGGGTTCCACCTGTGTCCCTCATTAACAGGGACAACAAGTACTGACTGAGGTTTCATTTTGTGGATAAACTCTTGGCTAGGCTTGTAAGGGCCCCAGGGCCATTAGCCTAGTAACCTCCTATGATCCTATGATCCCAGCATGTTCTGTTGATATCACAGGCTAGGTTGAGATTCTTGTAGCAAGTTATTCTTGCCCCATTTGATTTACAGTTATCCAGCATTTCTAGTAGGTTCTAAGACTATTCAGTAGGCCAGGTATAGGTCACCTCTCGGCAGCCTGCATGACACTGAGTACAGTGACAGGTCTTTCAGTCTTTCCATGTATGTTATGTTTTGGAGGTCCTGGATTCTCCCAGTCACAAACCTCTGTTTTCTCCAGTTGCTGCAGGTGTCTGGTGGTGAGGTACAGACAGAAGGGTGCACTGTACTCCATTAGTGGTCTGATAAGAGCAGAGTAGTAGTGTACAGCAGAGCTATGACCTCCCTGGTCCTGGATGCATTGGGCTTATTTATGAGGTGCACAATGTAGAATGTGTGTCTCACCACTATGGACACATAGTGATTGAAGTGCAGATTGCTATCAACATGTTGTCCTAAATCTCTTAACACTGTGTTTGAGCATAGAGGGGTGTTATGTATATCATAATTAGCAAGGGTACTTCATTGCCAAAGGGGACAATGAGGCTTTTTTGCTTTAAGGTTCAGTCTGTGAGATTGATACCAATCATCTGTCTGTGTCAGTCCCTTCTGTAATATGTTAACATAGTTGGGGGACTCTATATGACTGGGTCCAGTTGACAGTCATCTGCATACTTGGCAAGCCACAGGCCATCTACCTTTGCCAGGACTTCAGAGAAATAGTTTCCAAACAGTTGAGGGCCCAGCACAGATCCTTGTGGTATTCCACTGGTAAGTGGTCTAGTGGTGGAGGTGCTGTCCCCAACTTTGACAGTGTGTGTGTTCTGTTGGTGAGCCAGCTGGCTATCCATCTAGTAATGTATGGGTTAATCCCCAGATCAGAGAAGTTCTCTATGACACCTGAATGGGCCTTGGATAACTCAACATAGGAGGTATGTCCTGTTATCCCTCATCCAGGTCTTTGGGGTTTTTGGATGTAGTGTACTAAGTGATCACACAACCAGTTATGAGTATTGCTTGCAAATATGCAGCTCTGTCTTACCTCACTGTGACTGTTGTTCATTCTTCTTTTATCTGACCAGTTATCTGACACATGCAGTCTGTATCATTGTCCTTAAAATGTGTGAGGATATTAAATGGCAATAATACAATATGCAATTGCCAACAAATGAAGGGGAGGTTGGATGTAAATGAACAGAACCTGCAAATTCTGTGCTGCTTACTTACACTTCCAACCTTGACAAAATTACATCTAAACATTGCAAGTCTAACCTGACACACCCACTGGATGTAGGGCAGTCCGCATTGCTGTTGAGTTTTCCTTCTCCCTACCAATAATCATTTGCAGTTGCAATCCATTAAAAACAAACACAGAGGGAGTGCCTGGGACTGTTTACGTCTGCTGCATAGAGCCCAGTGTTTGGGATTCAGCAATTCTAATGAGTTCACACCTCATTTGCATATTCATAGTGCTAACAACCCTGAATTTACACCATATAAAGGCAACTGTGTAGCTAGGGAAACTGAAGGTGAGGAGACTTGTTTATGTGGAGAATAAAATACAAGTAAAACGATGATATATTATTTTTATGTATGATATTTTTATATGTGACTTTTTTATGTGTGAAGAATTTTTGTATTTTATTTTAAGTATATTTAATTAGGTAATTAATTAATTTGAACTTTGATATGATTGGCTGGCATTGTATATTTAAATAACATTTTTTAACTGAGGTTTTGTGTATTGAGAAAAAGTATTGACTTGAAAGCTTTACCTTAAATATTTATTGTGTGGACGTTTGTGCGTTGATTTCTTTTATTTAATTCAGTACTTGGACTATTAAGGTATGTTTGGCTGTTGTTCTACCTGTTTGCTCTGTGCTTTATGTGGAGAACACAGAAAAGAGGCTATTACTTTGGGATATATCTGTACAGAGGATTACTGAACTTGCAAAGGTATGCTTGTATTTTGTCAGCTATATACTGCATATGCTGAAATGTAATTAAGAAAAATCTGTATAATAGTTTATATATATATATATATATATATATATATATATATATATATATATATATATATTATTTTTTTTGATTAGCAAAGTCTTTTACACTTTTATCTGTACGCATTAGTCAGAAGTGTACTGATGGCATGGACATGTTTGTCAGGGCATTTCACAGGTATACATGATTGGCAATTCCTTAACATGGAATGTTCTGTATTAAATCTGTAGATATGTTTCAGGGACAGTTAGTTTGATAGTGCGTTTAACATTTCAAAGATGGTTTGTTAGCAAAATGTGTCATTTGCCTGTTCTTTTGGGGGTGGAAGAACAAAGCTACATTTCTGATATGGCACAAGCAAGGATATGTAGCTATCATTGCTCTCCTTTTTTGCAACCAGCCTGTTGTTCATATTTCAGATCTCTAGACCGTTTTATGTTTCTCCAGTGGGTAATACTAAAATGCTACCTTTTCTGTTTTATCTGGGAAGTCATTTTGTAGTTATGCGATGCTTAAGTATATTATCTTTCTGTTGTCTTTTAGGACACCTAGGACTATGACACCCAGGAATCTCAATCCTTGACAACCACCTTTCACTGATCCTGAGAATCAGGTCTTTATTGAAGCTTTTAGGTGACATGGCTCCTTCCTGCTGGAAAGGTGATGTGGAGAGATGTCAGGTAAAAGCAAATTTGGTAGCAGCTAGTTCCAGATGTTAATGCAATGGGTGGCAACATCACTACATATGACCAGGTGTGCCATAGGGCCATTGACATGATCTCATCTGCACGGACGAGAGCAGCTGTTGCCCGTGATCAGATGGGTACCCAGGGGCCTGCTACAGAGCCACCACTAACAGCAAATAAAGAGTTTCTGTCCACTGTCAGGAATCCAGACAGCTCCCAGGAAAGTGCAGAACAGCACGTCCTTGGTGCTACAGTTTCAGGAACAGCAAGCAAGTCCCAGGAGGAGTCTCCACATACGTGCTTGTATCTCAACTGCTAAATACTGTTGTGAAGTAAAATCATTTAAATCAATATGTTAGTTCTGTTTCACAAGAATTTTTTTTGGGGGGTTGAAGACAGCTACAGTTAGCAACACATTCTGACTGATTACACATGGGCTTAGGTTGGACTTGTCATCCAAGTTCTTGTTGAAAGTATAGTTAATGGACATATAAGGGGGGGAAAGTATTACTCCCTCTGTTACAGCTAATTATGATGATGTTGTACTTACCTTTTGCTTAACTTTTTCCAGGACCATCTGGCATACATAGCATATCATCATCTGCACATACTAAGCCAAACATTTTTATGTTAGTACTGATGAGCAATTCAAAGAAATATTTTAGTGTGTGATGTTGATGTCAGGGCTGTTGTGTATATTGCTGTGCTGTCTAATAGTGGCACCACTGTTATTTTCATTAACACATATTGGACTATAGTAGTGTAGGTATTAATTATTCCTGTGTTTGTTGATTATTAGCACAGGTGATCTTGACAGTGGAAGTGTGGGACTTCTGCCACCTGATGTCAGAGTATCAGCAGACTCTGATGATGGTGGTGGCTAAATAGATACACAGGTGGGGGGGGGGGTGAAGAGGTTGAATTTGACAGTGAGTTTAACATACAGCTATTCCCCAAAATTCCATTGGATACAGCCAGAAGGCCTATGCCTATCAATTCCAGTGAGCCCTCAAATATTGGACAGGTAGAGGGCAAGACAATCAATCAGGGAAGTGTGGTTAATGTGGCTTCAGTGCCTGCTGACTCTGGCTGTAGCCAAAGTGTGGGTGAAGTGCCACTCAGGAGTGGTGTTAGAGGTACTTGAAAGAGGCCTGCTGTCCATCCTCCACCTGATCCAGTTGTCTCTTCCCATGTCACTCAATGTACATTTAGGGGGCACAAAGAAGGCACAGGTATGTTCCCATAGGTCCTCCAGAGTAATGTTTAGGGTTGTAGATGTGGCACAGGCTGACATGCGTGACTGTCTCCACCATGTTGCCAATTCAATGGATTAGATGGATGGCACATTGGAATGAGCAGTGTCTCTGATGGAATGTCTGCTGGGAGGGGGATGGCATACTTGTGGGCACAGATCAGCCACATCTTCTGTTAGCCAATGTGGCTGTGCCCGATCATGCTCCCAAAGAGGCAGTACTTTCACTGGTCTGTCAGTGGTTGAGCTATCCACACCCAGACAAGACAGGCCAGAGGGTCATGGTCCTGGGCATCCTCATGAGGGGAGCTCATCCAGCAGATATCAGTTACTTTCAGGTAGCAGCACTGGATCTGACCATGGTTCTGGACATGCCAGTACAACTCTTGGCAGAGTCAGTTCTCATGGTCGGGGACGATAACAATGAGCTGCCACTTTTAGCATGGACGGCTCATGCCTGTCTGATATACCAAGATGTAGCACTAGCACAAAGCTTGGCTGTGCTCATGCAGACATTCACACATCAATTTCACCTGGAGGAGTCATACAGATATACACAGAACAGTTACGTGGTTCAGCTGTGCGGCCTAAGACTCATTTTGTCTCACTGGCCATTTGTTGCTTTATCCACGTTTGCCTGCTTCTCCTTTTTACTCCCAGACACTCACTGACCTTTTGTGACAGCCTTGGCTTCCTGCCCCCCACCCCCCACAACACCCTATACAAGCGATGATAACTGTGCCATATCCGTGTTTTATATAATTTGGATTCAGAGATACATAGCCTTTGCATCTGATGCTCAGGGTGGATAGCTGACTTAGTGTTTAGTATATCTGCATTTGTGATGTTGAACTGGTAATTGCACCTTTGACCTATACTAGTCTTAGAAAGTTAGACAGTTGACAGCATCAACATTTTTCCATCTTTATTGTTAATGATTTTGTGAGGGTTGTGAAGACTGAAACTGCAATGTCTATCATTACTTTCTAACTTCTCTCTTTAATGATTTTCTAGTACAAATGAATGGTGCTAAAATGAGGGTATGCAGTGACCATCACTACCTTTGAGAGGTATGACTGCATGATCTTTGATTACTGAGGCCTTCTACTTAATAATGAACAAATATACATCAAATAAGTCTCTGCTGTCACATGTTAAGGTCATTTCTGCACAAATCCCCCACCTTTTAATTGCTTATCCTTGCATGTTGTTACCTGGTAGTATACAGCAGTTGCAACAGTTTTAGTTCAGGGTTGACTCTGTCGTATGCAAGCAGTACACAGCCAATACATGGGGAGGTAAAGGTTGTGAGAGTAGCCTGACATCGGCGTTAACTATATGTATGTGCATAGGAGGAAGGTTTTAGGCCTTTAGGTGGTGAGTGAGTGTGCTAAGCATTGTCTCTTAAACAATATGAGGGCATACTGAGTATGTCTACTTCTGTCTATACCCACAGCAGCTGCTGGTTCCCCCTCTGATTCCTCACCTGCTTGTGGCCATGGTGACCTTGTCATTGGTAGTGGGATATATGCTCATTCGCCTTGTTGTTCCTACTGAAGCTGTTTCCTCAGGATGATGTTGTGTAGCGTGGCACATACTGTAAATATTTCAGTACGTGTCTGTGGATTGTACTGCAGGGCTCCTCCAGAGGTCTCTAGGTACTGGAACTGCGACTTCAGCAAACACACGCTCTATGATATTTCTGGTTTGAGTGTGTGCTTCATTATGGCACTCTTCAGCAGGTTTGTTTGCATTTCTGATGGGTGTCATCAGCCACAGTTCCAGTGCATAACCTGTATCCCACAGTAAATGATGCTGTGAGATATCCCCCCAGTGAATATCTGATACAGTTGGGAGGTGTGCCAGACATGTGAGTCATGGTAACTGCCTGGGTTGCCAACATACACATTCAAGATGATTCCCTTGGCATTACACATGCCTTGGCAGTTAACAGTTGGACGGCGCAGTGGGGCAGCAGTTGCATTGTCGTCTCACAGCAACAGGTTCTCCGGTTTGATTCTTGGCTGGGGTGCCTTCTGTGTGGAGTCTGCATGTCCTCACTGCATCCAAGTGGGTTTCCTCCTGGTGCTACGGTTTCCTCCCATGTCACAAAGACATGTGTCTGGAACTTTTCTCCCCGGGCTTCCACTGAAAATTGGCTTTGTTCCAAGTCAGACTTTCCTGGTAAACAAATGTTAAACTAAATAAATAAATAGAGTGGAAGCCCTTTCTATTAATGTAGAGCCTTCCCTGTTCCCCAGGTGGTGCCTTCATTTCTACATGTGTGCAATCTATGGCACCCAGTACTTCAGGGTAGTGTGCTACAGGGTAAAACACCTACATATTTCTGGCCCTAAGCTCAGGCATCTGGGGAAAATATATGTGGTCACTAGCATGTTGGAGCACAGCATTCAAGAACTGATGGAGGATCTTGGATACTGATGCCTGTAACACCCCATAGCATGTCTCCTGTTGGTCTCTAGAAGGTACCTGTAGCTAAAATTCTAAGTGCTACACATATCTTTGTCTCCACTTGGATGGGTTCTTCTGAGTCTGCCCTGGCTCTGAGTTGAGTATGACAGAGATTGCAGAGTTCCTGTAGTGTGTCTCTATCCATCCTGTAGTGCTCTACAATTTCCACATTATGCAGATTGTGATAAATTACCCAGGGTCTGAAAACTCTTTTTCATCTTGGCCTTGGTCTATTAGGAGCAGTGGCAGCATAGACTTCAGCCTTTTGCACATACACATGAATTAAAGCAACAGCAGTCTATAACATTGTTTCTGTGTAGACTCCTTTCCATAGCTGTATTATAATAAGTTTTGGAATCCGCAGGGAAAACCAACAGTAGGCTACACAGTTGCTTTATAGTTTGTTGAATAGTTCCTCCATCTTGGATTGGTTGATTAGCATACAATTCAGCTGATTATGTAGTAATTTGCATTCCACAGTGTTTATATTGTTTGCTCAGCTCTACACACTGGGTAGAGATGCTTAGTGAATACAAAACAGTGTGCTACGCGATGCGCACATGGTTGAAACCTACCGTGTAGGCTTTACTGAATCTGGCCGATACTTTAGATTGACCCAAATACCTCACTTTTCCCTGTTTCCCATTCACAATTATAAAATCTGAAATATGCTGTGTTTTCTCTTATTTACATTTCATGTCACCTACATTGTCTACCCCCTTCCAGACATTTCTTTCATCATATATTTTTTATCTTATTCATCTTAATAGGCAGAGACAAAAAGTCTTTAACTCAAGTTCCTCTGTGTCCAGTGTCTTGAACTGCACATTTATTTTCTTCATTAACTGAAGTCTTGAGTTAAGAAAAATATGCTCATTCCTTGGTGCCAGTGAACTTTTTCTCCACTTCATTCATACATTTTTCCATTAAAGTATGAGTTTCAAAAGTAATCTCAGAAACATCTTTTTCTCTTAAGTGTATTAATTCTCTTATGTCCAAAACATTAAACCGCAATGGTAAAACTGTCCATAAGTTTATACATGTTAATAATGACTCTGTTCTCTGTTTTAATTTTTACAACCAGTCTTGTCTTCTGGTTTTATTGTTCTTGCCTCATACTGTATTGTCTTTCAACTTCAAACACAGCATCTTTAATTCCTTTGTCAAGCTGCACATTCCAATTCATTTGGCAGCACCTCCTCTGTTACCTCTCCTAACAAGTGATCCATCACAGTAATTCAACTTACTTCCTCATCAGCATTTGTCTCAACTCAATCCATCTTCATCAACACAAGAGTTTCCAGACCTCCTTTCTCCAACTCCATAACAACAATCTCCTCTCTTACAGAAAGAATTTGCAAAAATTAAGTATTCTGCATTACTAAACTCTCAGCCAACTGTCTTTTTTCCTCCCTCATCTTCTTGGAATTCTCTAAGCACTTGTGACAAACGTCTAGTGTTTCCCAGTGCCAGAAAAGAGTAGGAGTACTTTATTTAAAATATTCAAAGAGCATGATAATCTAAAAACAGTCATGTACCCTATATATCTATACATATGAATCTGCAAAATGATTTTTGAAAATGGATATATTCACACTTGGTTTGCATATTGGTTATATAAAGCATCATAGCTATAATACACTCTTTGATCAATTGTTTTTGTTTATAGACTGCATCACACGCATATGTTATGCAATGTGGGAAGAAAACGGGAATCAAGACTACTGAGAAGCCATTATATTCATCTTTTATTTTCATCTATTTGGAATATTATTATGTCATTGATGGTGATTATTTTCAGTCCCCTTATACACATCCCAGGAGTCTGAAATTTGAAATTTGATACTCCGGAAAAACTGGAAACAAAGGTGCTAGAATTAGCAGAGCTGGTAAAACAAGCTTCATATGCTGTGTTTCACACTGGGGCTAGAATTAGCACATCATCTGGGATTCCTGATTTCAGTTGTCTGAAGAAGTCTGTATAACTGGGGGAGAAAATGCAGTTGTTTCAAGAGCGTTCATGTAGATGTATATTTTTCGGATTTTATGTGATTTGGTCATGTTTACATTAAAGGATTTGGCTCTGGTTTTCTGTCTCATCTGGAGTGTTCCTTTTGGAGTTTTTGGGATCTATACATATGAAAACAACACTACAAAATTGCAACACAAACTGAAATTCATCTATGCATTATGTAAACCAACATAACACACAAAATGAAAAACATATAGAGAAGTTTTACTGTCCTCCTCCTGCCCTTCCTGCCATAACTACTTCTCTATTTGCTCAAGAATGTCTGACGTGTTCCAGTTTTATTAAGTGATACTTCTATTGTTCTCTCTTGAAATATATGGAAAATAACAGCCATATACCTTGTGTCCCTTTGTTCTATATCATTTTATAGCATCCAAGAAAATAACCATAAGCAGTATTTTCCAGTTTTATTTCCTAAATTCTTTAACTTCCATTGTTGTTCTATATAGTGCAATAAGAATTTAATTTTACAATATGTAAAAAAAGATGCGCCATTATTTCTATTCACTACAATTCAAGCTATTTCTATCTCCCACTGCTTTGTATTCTAGTATTTTAGTCATCTTTTGCTGGCAGCTTTTGAAGCACACATACCCACATGAAATCTTTACCTTCTTTTTATTTTTTCAATTTTTTTCTTTCTATCTGCAGTAACTTTTACGTTTCTTCAAAATGTTCCCAAAGATTAATATAGTAAAATTCCACATCACTGCCATAATCTGAAACAATTAGGCTGGTTAGAGCTTCTGAATCAGATTCACTTTAAACGACTCACCATTGCGCACTAAACCCTTTTCCAACCTACCAATACCCAAATGCTTGCTAGTCTCATTACCCAATATAAGAACCTTTCAACTTTACACTCATCTAATAAACTACTTGTATCAACATGTAAATCTAATAACATGGCAGGAGATGCTCTGTTCTCAAATGCATTTGGAAAGTATTGGAACCAACTCCCCCATGAACTTACATCACTGTCTTCATTTACACTTTTTACACACAATCTGAAACAATATCTTAAAACCCATTGGTTATGTCCCTGTACAAATACAGACTAATATACTATATCCCAAATACCATCTCTTAAGACCTAATTCCTGCTCTATCTGTGTCTTTTTAGATCAAGGCCTATCCTTGGCAAAAACATATCTTACCTAATAGAGACAATTTAAATACCTAGTTAAATTCTTCTGCATATCATTCTAAAGCATCCTACCTAAGGTAGGCAACAAGTATTGTTTAAACTGTGAGCATTGCTGAACTGTTGAAACTTGAAGTATGCATTTGTTTAACAATTACTTTCAAGTTACTAATGAAGCCTTGTACATAAAGTCTAAAATATCTTATCTAATGCTTGTAACATGTTTTTGTATAAACTGTGAAGATTCCTGAAGTGTTTAAAATTTGTAGTATTTAACTGTATAACAACTAGTACCTGTATGTTAGTAGTCTAGTAATATCTTGGAGCTTATCTCCCCGGGACTCTATTGAAAATGGACATAAATCCAGTTAGACTATCCCGGTCATCAAATGTAAAATAAAATAAATAAAATAAAATAAAATAAATTTACTTTTTTATACCATATTTTCTATTTTGTTCATTTTTTAAAAAATTATTTTCCATACTTTTATCTTTTTCCCATTCCCCAACTTCAGTATTAATGTCTGTTTTACCTTCTTGACTCTTACAAGTCTTTCCAACCAATTCCAGTATTTTCTTTGAATCAATGCTGCCAAGGTTCTCTGCTCAGTTTCTTTTCTAGGAATCAATATCCAATGTAAACACAATGAAGAAAGGTACGCTATGAGATTTTTTTTTTAATTCAGATTCCTTTTCCTTTCTTATTGTTAATAATGCCTCTTCTAATGGAGTTCAATCTCAACCCCCCCCCCCCAAAAAAATGAAAATAAGCACTAATTTCTTTTCTAGCTCACTTGGGAAAGCTGCTATTCCTTCTAAATACCTATGTTTTCCCAAAACTACTGAATTTATTAAACATACCTTTTTCCCTATAAATTAATCTAAAGCTATTCTTTAAAATTTAATTCTAAAGTTCCTCCAACATTTTCTTTGATTTTTAATTGTATCATAATTCCAAAATATCACAAATAGATCAATTAGAAGTTTTTCTACATTTTCTTCAAACCTTTTACTCTTTAATTTATTAAGTTATTCTAACCCATGTTAAACATAATTCCACTTTAGGTATAACTTTCACCATTCAGTACATATTTTCAGCATTGCATCTAAGTCGTCTGTTTAGAACATAAGAAGTGGCACTTCTATGGTGTCTTGAAATGTGTACACTACCCTTCTTAACTTCCTTTACAACAACATTCGTTATGAATGGAAATAAAATAATACTTAATGTGCATCCCTGCCTAACATTTTTTTTGTACAAAACTTATATCCCTTATCCAGCCATTAATTAAAACTTGAACACAATTATTATATACTAACTTGAAAAGATTTATAATTTGAGCACTCACATTATATGCTTTTAAAATGTCCTACAACTGTTTCTTGTCAACATCAAACATGTTTTCTGCATCACAGCCTGTAACTCTTGCATCTTCTTTATTGTCGCTGATACTATATACTGTCTCTTTAACAAGTATTGCCATAATTTCTCTAATTTATCTTTGTCTAATACCATATATTCCCTCATTCCATAATTTTTGAAATACTTTCTGAAATCATAATGTTAATATTCTCATTAATATTTTATAATTAACAGTCACCAGAATTAATGGCATCCAATTCTTTGAACTTTCATAACTATTTTTTCTGAATCAGTTTTATAATTCTGTCACATATACTTTCATTCTGCATACTGTCTCCCTTCCTTTCATTGATCACACTAACCAATCTAACCAATATTTTATACTGACGAACATCTAGATTTTTATATCATTTATAATCCAAACCATCTGGTCCAGGAAATTATTTTCCATTGGCAACACTCAATGTTCTCTTAACTGCTTCTATACTCAAATGTTTGTTTAACTCCTCATTATCTTTATCAGTCAATTTTTTTATATCCCACATTCTTTGATGATATTTTTTTGTGCTCATCATATTGAATATTCAGACATTTTACCACCTCAAGTACTTTAGCCTGTTGTTTTATATTAATAGTCGCATCTTGTACTTATCACGGTTCACACTCCATTTCTGTTTTTTAAGTTTTTTCCACAATCAGGTAAAATTTCTTCTTTTGTACCTTGCACAAACCACTCCTGTTTCTATAATAAGTTTGTAATTATTTTTTTCTTTTTTCTTCATACAAATCTTTTTCTCTGTGTACATATATCTCATTATTATTTTTATCACATTACATCAGTTGATTTATTATGCCCCTGAATGTATGCTTCTCTTTCTTGAATAAATATTTTCAAGGTTTAAATATGTTTTTAAAATCTTTTTTTTATATTCCACTCACCAATTTATTCAACTACAACACACAAATCTCATTGTTACAGTCTCTCTCCAGATTTCTCTAATATGATAAGAGGCCTAGAACATATTACGAAGACAGAACTGGTATTCATATCAATGAAAGTGCTCAAGAATGTCTGGGTCACACTTAAGAAAAGCTGGAGAAGATTAAGGGGCATGGCAGCTGCATGGGGTCTAGCCTACAGCATAATCAACAAACTCCAGGTCTTCCTTTCTTTTAGCATATTCTCATGTCTATATGTAAATGTTTATCACGCATATGCCATACTTGACAAAAATCAACTAAAGAACAGTAAAATCAGATCTACAAATCTTCCAGCTTTATTTGATGGTAAATATTTATGACCCAACCAAAATGTACAACAAAAACATGAATAAAGGTGAAAAAAGAGAAGAATATGCACAGTTTAAAAATTCACAATTAACATTTAATGTAAGCATTTTTGTCCAAACACTACTTTGAACTTCATCAGACAGAAAAACAATAACCAAATGCTTGCAGATTTAAATTACCCTCTTCAGTCATCACATGACCACAGATATATAATGTCATCAGCTGAACTTGTGCTGCTAATTAATACAAAAAATCATTCATACCACATCAACAAAGACAACAAAAATATTAATACAGAAGTAATAATTGTAAGTAAAAAGTATATATAAAAAATATCTAAATATAAATATAGGCTAAATATTCACACGTAATTTATTTATAAACAACGGTCCACTTCAAATGACTGAATCTCAAAATACTGAATTTCATTTGACTGAGACCACAATACCTAACTTTCAAAATACTGAAAACTCATTTGACTGAATCTCATTATACTGAAAGCTTACAATCTTGAATTTCAAAATACTGAATTTTACGCCATATACAAGCACACTTACAACACCAACAACTAGCTCTTTCCAAAACTTAATGGTAACTCATCATTACAACTTTAAAGGATTTTTACAGATGAAAGGGTACTGGGGCTGTATCTCCCCCTCCCCCGCACCTCCACACATGAGGGTTGTACTTCCACTCCTTGCTACTTACATAGATTAACTCCAAGTTTACTCTGTCTAGGAACAAAGGGAGTTGCTGAATGGAAAATGCTAGTTCAAAACTTGTCTGCACTTTCAGTTATGCTCTTCTTAGGTTTGCATTTACAGTCCTCAAACAGCAGGCATCAGACACCACTTAGTATAAACTTAAAAAAAAAAAAATCCAGCCAATTTACAGTTTTCACTGTGTAGTACTTCAAACCTCCTGCAGTGGAGGCCCATGGAATATATATGCAAATGACCACTTAAGGACATACCAGTGTTTCATCTACATGGCTTCAAAGAAATATACAAACACACAAACATTCATATATATTTTTTTTGCTTTCAAGATTAAAGGGTTAATACTATTATATTATTTTGTTAACCTGCTTTAATGTAGGATGCAGGGTACATATGTTATATTAATAAATGTTATGAAGGGTGCCTATTATAGTGTACAGCACAGGCAGGTGATGGTGACATGGAGGAGCTCTCTGATCTTGTAGCCCAGGCAGGTATGATCCTAGCCCTGAGTAGCCTTCTGCCATCACCCAGAATGATACCACAGTACAAGGACAGAATGATTGACTTCAACAATTGGCTAAGCTTCTGGTGTCATTCTAAGGGGATCCAGTATCTGTCTGCCTGGGATGACATGATTGACAGACCACGATGCTTTGCCAGAGATGGCCTGCACCTGTTGCCCTTGGGATTCTGGATATTGGCTAAGGCTCTTGCCACCCCTGTAGTGCCTTTTTTAGGCAAGGTTCAAATGACAAATTCACCACTGTAACAGGTACAAGCAAGCAAAATCTGAGAGTAATGCTACTCAATGCTAGAAGTCTAAACCTCAAAATGTATTCACTCGAGGCACTCCTTAAAATGGAGAACATCGACATCTGTGCAGTAACAGAGACCTGGTTCAAGGCTCCAGAGAGCACTCCTGCATTATCCAATTCATACCACACCTTTCGGGCACCTAACCTGGACCAAAACACTAACACTAAAGGCAGAAGTGTGTCCATATTCATTAAGGATATCCACACCTTCGGGCTAGTTGCTCAGAATAATGCATCTGAGATTATCCAAGTGCAACTAACTCTGGGCAAGACCACAATCGAAATTGCAACTTGCTACTGATCCCCCACCATGCCCCAGGATTCCCACTCCTCATTTCTTGATACACTGGAAAAATATTAGGGTACAACCCAACATCCTAATAGTGGGCGATTTCAACTACCCCACCATTAACTGGGAAAACTACTCACGTACCAACTCTTTTGCTCAATGTTTTCTGGAATTCATAAATTCCAATGCCTTGGATCAACTTATCCACACCCCCACCAGGGGCAGCAATATCGTAGACCTGGTCATTACCAACATGGGCCACCAGTATTCCACACCAGAGGTCAATTCTTCATTGGTCAGATCTGACCACAAGCTAATCAGCCTAGACATCCACATTCCCCCACCCCTATTAGGGAAAGCACCGTAAAAAAATTTCACCGAAGCTAACTTCACGCTTCTTAAGACAAATTTCATGACACCCATGCAGACTGACAATAGAGGTACGACTGCTGAATCCTACATAAATGCACTTTATAAGCACTGCTATCCCTAACAGAACCAAGATGCTATCCTCCAAAAAAAGGAAGCCAATCTGGTGGTCCCCTGCCATAAACAAACTCTACAACAGAAGAAAGTAACTGTTGCAAAAAAGAGTAAAATCCCATGATTGGAGGAACTCCCTGGTCAGACTCAGTAAGAACCTGATATCCCTCATAAAATCCTCCAAAGCTAGTTACGAAAACAAAATTGCCACTGATTCTGAAGACAGCCACAAAGCATTCTATAGCTATGTCAAGAATCTCAATGGCAACACTCAGATCTGCTCCAAATTACAGCACAATGGCACTCAATATACAGAACCAACTGATATTGCCAACATCCTGGCAGATAGGTTTGGTGCTAACTTTACCCCCTTCTCACCCCCTAAAGGGCCATCTCTATACTGGAAGAATGCAAAGTTCCTGTAATCACAGTTGCACAGGTAAAAACCACACTCTCCAAAGCCAACTACACAGCATCCATGGGACCTGACAACATCCCAGGCTGCGTTCTACATGAACTACAAAATGAACTGTCACCCCACCTAAGTACCATGTTCAATCATAGCCTCACCTCAGGCTCTGTGCCCACTGAATGGCGCACAGCGACAGTTATCCCACTCTACAAAGGGGGAGCCACCATGGACCCCGGGAGCTACCGCCCCATTAGCCTAAAGAGCCTGGTCTGCAAGGCCATGGAACGTATCATCATGGAACTTATAAACAAAGACATTGGTAATCTTCAAACTCTGGACCCCACCCAGTTCAGGTTTGTAAAAGGCAGATCATGTCTCCTAAACCTGATAGACTTCTTTGAAGCAGTCACCAAAGCCGCAGACAAGGGTAAGGTGGCTCACACAGCCTATCTAGATCTCGTCAAGGCTTTTGACACTATCCCCCACTCTGGAATTATAGATAAACTCTCTAAACTAGGTATAAATCCCTATGTCACAAGATGGGTGGCCAACTGGCTCATTGACAGAACCCACACTATGAAAGTAGCAGACTCCAAATCCGACTTCAGACCAGTGACAAGTGGAGTACCACAGGATTCAGTCCTGGGTCCTCTCCTGTTTGGTATCTACTTTTCTGAAGTACGGGCTAACACAGAAGGTCTTTGGCTAATGAAGTTCGCAGATGACTGCAAACTATGAGCCATAACTGAAACTCCTAACGATGTGGACATCCTACAAAAGGGCCTCAGTGAGACAGATGCCTGGTGTCAAAGCCATGGCCTCAAGCTCAATGCCAAAAAGTGCATTGTCATCCCCTTTGGTAAAATCTCTGTACCCATGAGCTACCATATAGAGGGTAGTCTACTTAACACTGAAAGTATGATAAGAGACCTTGGGACACAGGTGGACAGTAGTCTCTCCTTTGATAATCACATTGCCACAGTAGTCAGGAAATCATTCTACGTGGCACATCTCATCACAAAAGGTTTCTCATCCAGGAAAAAAGAGGTCATTGTTCCCCTCTACTAGTCACTCATTAGACCCATTATAGAGTACAGCGCCCCTTTTGGTATGTACCTCACAAGACATCTACAACAACTGGAAAGGCCACAGAAATACCTCACAAAGAGGATTACCGGCCTCAAACAGATGTCCTATGCAGACCGTCTCAAAAAACTCCAGCTTTACTCTGTCATATATCACCTACTCAGAGGCGATTGCTGTCTAACATACAAAGCTATGTCAAACCCAGAGCTGTTGGACATGCTCCACTTAAAGAAATCCCAATCCCTCCAAACTACACGTTCTAGGGACCTAAACCTTGTCACCACAATGAACAGAATATGCTGGAGGGATAGATTCCTGTCCCAGAGACTTCCCATACTCTGGAACAAACTACCTATCTATATCAAACAAAGCTCCTCATTAGCATTCTTCAAAAAAAATCTTGATGACTGGATGGAAAATAGAAAATTCACCCCAGGGGTCTCCTCTGTGGCTCTGCTCGACAGGGGCACAGGAAAATCATTTTCTTGGGTGGCGAAAGCCAGGGTACCCTTTTGGCTAGGCTTGTATAGGCCCTAGGGCTGATAGCCTAGTACCTACCTATGAACCTATGACTAAAGATGAGCATTCACTCAAATCTCACAAGACTTTCTTGGAATTTAAGAAACACCTCCTAAATATTTATAATGTAATGAATGCCTCAGATTCATCTTACTACTCAGACACACAATATTTTCTTTTACTTTGATCCTACCCCAATTATACAAGCCAGGAAGTCTTACAGACGCTGGACTGCCTCCATGTGGTGGGTCACAACTGATCACAGCAGAAAGAGCTCTCCATGTATCTCACTTTGGAAACAAAAGAGCTGTTTGCTAAACCTCAGTACCTCCTCTTGTTCCTAGTGGAAAGGTTTCCTATTTACAGTCAAAATACACAACACCTGTCATTCCTGGATGCTCAGTGCACATCACTATACCTCGCAAGCTGTTATGTCTGGAAAAAATGATTAATTAGGACAAAGGCCTAAAACCAAAAATGTTTACACTGTTCATTTAGAAAGTGACAGAATAAGAGGATGTGTGTTAACACAGATTTTCTGACGAATAAGAAGTCTCTAATAAAAGTTTGGTATAATTTTATATGTTATGGCAATGAATTTTGTCAAAAAATACACATTTTATGATGGATATATCACAAATGTGAGGCAAAATTAGAGATATCTGACATGCATTTAGGCTTCTGTTTTTCAATAATTAAAGTTGGTGTTTCTTGTATCACATACCCTGTAATGTATATACATTCTCTAACCACAAAGCACAGGATAAGTTCTACTTTGCTGGTAACTCACTGGGAAAATCAGTCATCTTTGAGGATGATAAAGCAGATGGCTATAGGGTCTAACCCCTTACAAGGTACTTTGGATTGTGCAGAGAACTAACATTGTTGCAATGAAGTGTGAGAAGTGCTGCACTTTTGTTGGGTTATTGTCATTTAACTGTAACATTAAACTTTGATTCATTACTATTGGCTGATCATATTAACTTAAAATCCCCTGTAGCAAACAGAAACAGGGCAAGTTCTCTAGTAATAAAGCCACCATACATCCACTAATAAAGCAGAGCTATGATGAATAACAGCTGAATGTATCTGTTATTTTATCTTTCTTTCTTTTACTTAGTGAACAGTTACTACCCACCAAGCCTAAAAAGCAGTTTGTTTCCGGTGTATTCAACATTGTCTCAAATTAAAATATAACAACAACAGAAGTAAATGAAACAAAGTTGCAGCAGGTCTGGGTGCATCTTTTTTCCTTATGCTACCTACGAGATGAAACATTCTGTTCTACATTTCCTACGTAGCAGCATGCTGTGTACAGAACAATATGTACCAGTGCTCTGTGCTTTAACTTGATAAAATTGCGTTGGTTAATTTGTAAATGCTTGTCCTGTTTACAAGTCTGTCAGGAAAAGGAAATGAACTATCAGTGATCATGAAAAAGAAAGCTGCACTTTATAAAATGTTAGGTTGCTAGGTCTCTTGACATTGTGCATGAATATTTGCTTTAGTCTCATCTAATACATGGTGTGTTTGTCATACACAAAAAAAGAAACGGGACTTCCCACCCTAATTCTCACAAGAGCTCATTTAAATTTGCAATTTCCCTTCTAACCAGGATACAGTGCTATAATAGGTATAAACATGTCCTGCATTCTGCAGTTGCATATGACATTAATCAACTGCCTACATTTCGGCATCTGGTCTTGGTGGATTTACCTGCACAGCTCTGACGCACAGCACGATGAAAGCTCTCTCTTCCTCTGAAAATCAGACTCATTGCTTTTAGTAGCACACATGAAGTCCATTTTGTTTGACTGATCTCCTTGCCAGTGTAACAAAAATAAATGTTACAATTTAAGAAAACAAACTCTTTTTTTAATATCTCCAAGTATTTTGGGTTTCTAATACAGTGTTGAGAACTGATCCCATTCTTAAATCATGATACAATTGAAATTCATGAGATTACTATTGCTTCAGTCTTTGATATTTGCCAAGAGTGCTCTTTTGACTCAGCCATTAAGACAGTGCTAACTTACACAGAGGTCCAAAGGTATTGAAACCATGTCAAGCTACAGTGTCTTGTTTTTGTACTGTAGCTGAAATCAGACAGAAACTGTCTTATGTACATAAATGCTATTGATCGCTGACACTTTAAATAGGACAGCTTGGAAAAAAATGAAAGGGTACTTACAAGGAGCCACAAAGAGGATGCAGCAGATGATGCATATGTGGTTTAATTTAGCACAGTCTAAAATTTTGACGGACAATGGCCAGTATTATCTGCAGTGCAGGAAGTGACAATTATCCATTGGCTCTCTATGTCTAAGGAGAAGTTTCAGGTACCCGAGGTCCTACAGTGGTGACCACATTCATTATTATAGTAATTACATGCAATGAATTCACGGTGGTCTGTGTTTGTAAATTTCAGACATGTTTCACAAGAGTATTTTCATTTCTGTCTTTCATTGGACTATTCCCTCAGGAAGATGTTTAAAAGAATGAAATTATGAAGGACTCTTTCTAGTTTATTCTTTTGTGTTTGTGATCAGAAACTAAATGTAACTCACTTGTCAAGTGTGCCAGGACTCATTTTCACAAGTGAATGGTTAAAACGGTTTCCAGGTTCTCCTTTCAAGCTTAGACTATGAACAGAATTTAACAAGAGTGATACGATATCAATCTGTATTCAATCTGTCTTTAATTTAAACATTATGAATGTCATTATTCACTGGTTGTTATAAATTAAACTGTACTGTATTTGCTATACCTCACACCTGTGTTTTGTTTTTATAGGTATTGTCTGCAATGCACAACTGTGCAATAGTTATGGCTGAAAAGGGTCTGCAGAGCAGCCCACCTATCAAGTTAACAAATTAATGAAAAATTAAATGCTTCATAGAAAATGCTTCATATGTCCTCTTTTCCCTCTGTTGTCCACCTTATTTAGGACAACCCATTCACAGTTTCATAATGTGACCTTGTAACTCCTTATCAACCTGCGCCTACCACTTCTGGTATTTCATCAGAAGTGATCTAGCTGCTCTAGTCTGTAGTTAAATTCTTTCCCATGCAGCCCTTAAATATTCTGGTGTCTTTTCTCTGGCTTTTTCCTAACTGCCTGACTTTACTGAGTTTCCAGAAGTGTACTGTACACTCAAGATGTGACCTGAGCAGAGTTTGGTAAAGTAGGAGCATTACCTCCTTGCTTCTCCAGTCTGTTCCCCTAAGTATACTCCCCAGTATTAAGCTGGCTGTTGACACTACACCTTCATCTTCCCCTAGTGGTCCACTCCACATGTGATCAACACCTCTAGATCCTTTTCTGTTCTGTTGCCATCAGTTTCATTCCCCTCAGCTGATACTTCATATGAGGGGTGCTGTGGCCAAGGCACACTAGTTTGCATGTGTCTGCACCGAACCTCTATTGACACCTTTTAGCCCACTTGATCATCCTGTTAAAATCCTTGCTTAGACTCTTTTCCTAAACCCCCAGTGATACAACTAACTATATTATCACAGTAGAATACAATCCTGCTCTCTGTTCTGTATGACATGCTTAAGTAAAATGAATACAGTGAAAAGTACAGGCCCCAGGACCAATTGCTGAGGTACTTCAGTAGTCATTTCTTTCATTCCACATACTGTTCCACCCGTCACAGCTACCTCATGTATTCCATTTAAGCAATCCAGTTCCAGTCTTGATCTTAACCACAGCACATGTATGGAACACAGTCAAAGGTCTTGGTAAAGTCCTGATATATGGGTTACTTCAACAATGAAACATTACAGCCCAGGTTGTTCACCTTTGGTTTCTCTTTCTTCTCTTGCCCAGAGTTTATCCATAAGCCTTGTAATAATCTCTGAATGACAATGTCTGGAATCTCAGACAGACATTCAAGAAGCAGGGCCTACTATTTAGACAAAATCTTGCTAAAGTCCAGCACCTTAAAGGGACTGCAACTCAAATGAAGTTAACCATGCAGACAGGAATGGCCTGAGATATTATCTAGAAAAGTAGAAAAGTTCAGCATTGTATATATTAATACTGTAGCTTGGGTGGGGGTAAAGGGGAGCATCTGGTACTGTAACTGCAGAAGAGTTGCAAATCAGCTGTGAGTGCAGTACTGAGAGAAAAAAATTTAAAAAATCCATGTTGGTCCACAAACAGGAAGGAAAAAGATGATGGAACACAAGATGTGGTAATAATACCTTTTACTGGGCCAACACCATTTTTACAATTACCTGAGCTTTCAGGTTATCAGTTGCCCTTGGTCAGGAGTTAAGTTACTGAAGTTAAATACACTGCCTGTTCCAGGTATAAATGGACATTTAGGCACTGTATCTAGCATCAGTACCTTAATAACTGCCAACACAGCTCCTGGTAGCCTAAAAGCTCGAGTAGTTGCAAAACCTATGCTGGTCCAATAAAAGACAATGCGTCATGTCTAGACTCTTTGTGTCTTTGTGCCTGCAGTAATGATGCTCATTTAAGCTCTGGCTGATTTACTTCTGTTTAAAGGTATGGGCATATTTGTTTTTAATGTGAGTGTAAGTAACTGTAGCGTGTCTATATCACGTTATCGAAATTTTACTACATCAAATCACTAAAGGTCGGCCTCTAGTGATCAATGCAATAAAACATTGAATAACATTAAAAAAAGACAAACAAACAAAAATAAAAACTAACTAGCGTAGGCAGGAGGCAAGCCCCCCTGCACCCCCCACACCCCGCTACTTAAATATTCCAACTCCGAGACCGCACTACATTGAGGTAAATGGAAATCTCCCCCTACGGAGATTTCTGTTTACCTGCACGATGTTCTGCACTTTCGATGTTGTGCTGCCGACAATATCAGCTTCGATATTGTCAGCTTTCGACATCGTGAAGTAGACCCACTGTAGCAAGGAGCTTTAGTTTCAGAAAGGTGAGGAGGGTTTTTTTTTTGTTTGTTTTCAACTTCAAGTTGAGAGGACACTCCATTTTAAGGGCTGACCACCAGATGACCTAGCCACATCTCTGATGCATATGTTATGCAGTGCTGAAAAACAACTGTAGAGGACTGATACAAAATTTAGTTACCTTAATGGAACCACACAGTTCTAATGGGTAACAGCTTTTCACGAAACAGAAAAAGAGAGAGAGAAAGACAGACAGAGGAGATAAGAACAACAGGGCATAACCAGAGGAATAATCTATGATTAGCTAGTGACACCAATTATCTTCATCAGAGAAAGACCAGAAAAAAATACAGGATCTAGACTGGCTAGTGGAATATGCAAATGATTGGCTCCACAAATTCCAGTGCCAATATTTAATGCTTTAAAGTGAGCAGCAAATCTTTCTTGGCATATATTAAAAAAATATTCCCTGCCCAATGAGTTATAGAAATGTGTTTGAGTTTATGTTTCTTTGTTTATAAGCACTATGGAAATAATTCTCATTTGAGAAGACCAACTGTTCTGCCAAAGTCAAGAAAAAAAAATGTATGGGTAGTGACCACTTAACATGAATAAAGTGTCTTTCCACTGAGTGTAAAAACAATGAGGGCACTAACCCAACACATGATGTGTTCATTTAATGTATGCAGCACACTCTGCTTAAGTTTTACAACAGTCTTAGGTTCATAGGTTCATAGGTTCATATTAGGCTATCTGCCCTGGGGCATTTATAAGCCTAGCCCGATTGTGTTTGGCTTATGCCACCCCTTGATTTGAGTGTACTGTGCCCTTTTTAAAGTTTAGTTTACTGTGCCTCTGTCTAATAGTGACACGGAAGTAATCCCCGGGACAAACCTATGATCCCCCATCCACTCATCAAGATTCTTCTTGAAGAGAGTCAGTGAGGTGCTCTGCCTAACATGAATTGGAATTCTATTCCAGAGCGAAGGGAGCCTCTGGGTTATGAATCTGTCCCTCCAGCATGTTCTATTTATTTCTGTGCTGAGGTTCAAGTCCCCCGAGCGCGTGGCTCTAAGGGATTTAGATTTACTGAGGTGGAGCATGTCCATTAATTCTGGGTTGGACATAGCTTTATATGTCAGGCATGGACCGCCTCGAAGTAGGCGGTATGCAACTGAGTAGAGCTGGAGTTTTTTTAACCGAGCAGCATATGGAATCTGTTTGAGTCCCTTGATCCTCCTAGTGAGGTACTTTTGGGGTCTTTCTAATTGCTGCAGGTGTCGGGTAAGGTACATCCCAAAGGGGGCATTGTATTCTATGATGGGCCTGATGAGGGATGAATAAAGGGGCACGATTACCTCTCTTGATCTAGATGTGAATCCTTTCATGATGAGGTGGGCTATGTAGAAGGTCTTTCTAACCACTTTGGCAATGTGGTTGTCAAAGGAGAGATTGCTATCAACTTGGGCCCCCAGATCCCTAATTACTTTCTCTGTACTTAATGGGTTACCACCTATGTGGTAATTTGTGGGCACATTGTTTTTGCCAAAGGGTATGACTATACACTTTTTGGCATTTAGCTTTAGACCATGGCTCTGGCACCAGTTATCCGTCTCTGCGAGACCTTTTTTTAGGATGTTTGTGCCAGCTGGAGAGTCGATTATGGCGCCCAGTTTGCAGTCATCTGCGAACTTGATGAGCCATAGTCCTCCCACGTTGGCCTGTACCTCAGAAAAGTAAATACCGAACAAGAGAGGTCCCAGGACAGAACCTTGTGGGACGCCACTTGTGACCAGTTTCGAGTCTGACATGGCTCCAGCAATTCTGACTCTGTGGGTTCTGTCTTTGAGCCAGTTTGCGACCTATCTTGTGACATAGGGGTTTATATTTAGGCTGGATAGCTTATCTATGATGCCCAAGTGGGGTATTGTGTCAAATGCCTTTGCGAGGTCCAGATAGGCTGTGTGTGGACTACCTTCCCTTCATCTATGGCCTTGGTGACTGTTTTGAAGAAGTCGACCAGGTTCAAAAGGCAGGATCTGCCCTTGACAAAGCCAAATTGGGTAGGATCTAGTGTCTGTAGTTCCCCAATGTCTTTGTTTATGAGTTCCATGATGATCCTCTCCATAGCCTTGCATACTAGGCTAGTCAGGCTTATGGGGCGATAGTTTCCAGGGTCCGCAGAGGCGCCACCTTTGTAGAGTGGGACCACTGTTGCTGTACACCATTCTTTGGGCACATATCCTGTAGTGAGGCTGAGATTGTACAGCAGTTTTACTTGAGGGATTAGTTCTTCCTGGAGTTCATGCAGGACGCAACCCGGGACGCCATCTGGTCCCATGCAAGCAGTGTTTTTTGCTTTGGAGAGGGCGGCCTTCACCTGAGCATCAGAGATGTTTGGGAGGCTGCACTCTGCTGTGATAGATACTTGCTCTTTTGGGGGGGAGGGGGTGGAGAAGTTTGCACTGAACCTGTCTGCCAGGATATTGGCGATGTCTGTGGGTTCAGTGTATTTTTTGTCGTTTAGAATCAACTCAGAACAAGTATGGGAGTTGCATCCCAGGTTCCTAACATAACTGAAAAAAGCCTTATGATTGTCTTTAGTGTCCTGTGCAATTTTTCTCTCGAAGCTGGTCTTGGAGGATTTTATGAGGGATCGTAATTTTTTGCTAGTACTGATCAGAGATGCCTTCCCTTTTAGGGATTTTGCTCTATCATGTAGTAGCTTCCTCTTTCTGTTGTACAGTTTATTTATGGCTGGGGTCCACCAGACTGGACGCCTGGCTTTGGATGATTGGATCTTGATTTTGTTTGGGATAGCATGATCCATGCATTCCTGGAGATGTCCGTAGAATGCGTTTATATAGGATTCTGCAGTTTGGGCCGTAGTTTCCACTGGCCCTGGGGCTTTGAGGGATTCCACTTCAGTTTTGAGAAGTGTGAAGTTCGCTTTTGAGAAGTTTTTCACTGTGGTTTTCTGGGCTGGGGGTGGGGTCGGGATGTGGATATCCAGTGAAATTAATTTATGGTCTGATCTTACCAATGAGGGATATACTTCTGGTATGGAGCATAGAGCTCCCATGTTGGTAATGATCAGGTCTAGTATGTTTTCCCCTCTTGTGGGAGTGGTGACTAGTTGTTCCATAGCATTTGAGTTTATAAATTCCAGGAACCTTTGGGCTAAGGTGCTGGGGCTTGAGTAATGCTCCCAGTCTATGTTTGGGTAGTTGAAGTCGCCCAATATAATGGTGTTCGGGGAGATCTTAGTGTTCTCCAATGTTTTCAGGAAAGCCGAGTGGGATTCCTGACTTTGAGAGGGTGGTCTGTAGGATGCTATAAATTGAAAAGCAGTCCTGCCCATTGTCAGTTGCCCATGGATGGTCTCCGATACTTCGTGCACTGCCACTAACCTGGAGGTATGGATATCCTTGATAAATATGGAAACTCCCCCTCCTTTTGTGGTTCGGTCTGGGTTTTGGGGGTGAAAATCATGATATGAGGTATAACCTGGTAGTGCTGGGGTGCTCTCTGGAGCCTTAAACCAGGTTTCTGTCACTGCACAGATATCAATGTTCTCCATACTGAGGAGAGCTTCGAGTGCATGCATCTTGAGGTTAAGACTTCTGGTATTTAGCAGTATTACCCTTAGTTTCTTGTTCCTTGTGCTGTCTATGGAGGTGGGTTTGACTTTTGAGCATTGCCTAAAAAAGGCACTATGGGGGTGGCAAGAGCCTTTGCCAATATCCGAAAGCCCAGGGGTGACAGGTGCAAGCCATCCCTAGCAAAACAACGTGACTTGTCGAGCATGTCATCCCAGGCTGACAGACACTGGATCCCCTTTGAATGACACCAAAATTTTAGCCAATTGTTAAAATCGATCATTTTATCTTTATACTGTGGCATCATTCTAGGTGAGGGTAAGATGCTGCTCAAGGTCAGGGTCATACCGGCCTGGGCTACATGATCAGAGAGCTCCTCTATGTCTCTTTTCATGTAGTCGAGGGAGGTACGTCTCAGGTCATTCATGCCAGCATGTACAATGACTGAGTAATATTTGTATTTGCTTTGGAGTGACCTGAGTGCTTGCATTATGTGGCGGATCCCAGCGCCCGACAGGCAGCTCACTGTGACCTTCTCTTTATTCAGCCTGGTGAGCGGAACGTCAGTGTATCTGACAATAGAGTCACCTATTACAAGGGTATTAGGTGTGTTATTCAGCCTTAAGGGCTGTGACTGCTTGGCATACTGACTTTGTGTGCTATGTGTAGTACGTGTTTTGTTTTGGGGTAGCATTTGCTTGGATGTCTGCTTTGGAGGTCTCTGTTGCTTAGGTAGATTTTTATTTAGAGCCTCCGAGTATGTTTTTGTGTTTTTATGTGTTTGGTTCGCTGTTGTGGTGGGACTATGTGATACTGGAATTGTGTTGTGTGAGGTTACCTTCTCCTCCTGACTGGTTACACCAGTTATGAGATGAGAGAGCTCAGCCTCCAGTTTGGCTATATGGTTGCATCTCTCACATATATTTGAACCTGTTTGGAGGAGGAGAGGGTTGTCCGTGTACATGAGACAGTTGTAACATTGCCTCATAATTCTCAGATTCACTAGCTGGACTGGAGAGGAAACCATTGACTGACCTTTGGACATGCTAGAGTAATATAGGGAACTGAATTAAAACGGACCAATAGGGGACAAGGTAATCGTAGAGAGTATAAGAGTAAGTAGTGCTTATGGTTTATTAGTGCTAACTTGTAAGATTACTTATTTGGACCAGTGAGGGGCCTTAGAATGAGAATATGGTGTTTAATTTGAGAGATAGGGCAGTTCTAGGGGAAAAAGTGAAGGGCAGACTTTGTGGAGTCAGGAATAGTTTAAACCCAATTAGGCGGCGCTGCCCGATGTTGCGCTATGCGCAAAAATGCGCAAAACCTCTTATCATACAGGTTCCTTTTTTGCCATTTAGCTGCTCTCATGTCTAACTTCAGCATTTATTCAAGATCAGAAAATACGTAAGACTGCATGGAAGTGATATAAGGAAGAATGTTTTTGCAAGGGTTTATAATTGTTTTGACATTAGCATTTAACCAGGCATATGTCTAGTGTGCTACAGCAAACACTAAACTTTTTATCTTGTACTGAAAGTGACGGATAGCATCTATTCAGTTGTCTAACCCCCCAAGGGCAAAAAAACAAAAAAGAAAGTAAATGAAATGATACACAGATTGCTGAAAAACAGCACTCATTAAAGTTATACTGTCACGGTAGTCTGCAGTAACACACGGCACTGATAATCTCCTTGTGTCACCAGTCTGCAGGGACCTCTGTGTTTTACTGTCAGTTAACTGCTAGACAGAAGATATGCATATCCAACAAATCTGCAGGAATGGGATATTTGTGTAGGAAACAGGAAACTGAGATTAGTTCTTTGACTTCTAGGTAACAGATCGGGAAGACAACTATTTCACAAGTTCAATTCCCATGTAGTTTTGACTATAATGAAAGGAAATGGGAGACTGGCACTGAAGCACTAAGCCCAGTTATAAACATAAGGACATCTGCTCTTCATAAAAAAAAAAAAAAAGCTAATGAGCAGTTTAAATGACCGGAACTTTGGTCTGCATCTAAAACAAAAGTCATGTAGTCACTACCTTGAGTGGTTGAGATGCACCCTGTAATTCATTGTATGTTTTATTTTCCATGTTGATAGCTGGACTTTTCTCAGTTTGCAGTACTAATAATCTCTTTAGATGGCTACTGTTTCTATAAGCATTACTCTGCAGATAAATAACAGCAGCAGTGTCACATTTTCATCAACAGGTGAGTAATGTCTTCACTTGTTAAAGTATTGCTTTGTTTATATATTTGCTTATGCCAATTGAAATGAATATACATAGAAAATATTTTATGTGCTAAATCTATAATATGTATAGACTCCTTAGACTCAGATGGATATTTAAAGTAATTTTCTACTCCAAATATTCTGAACCATAAATGCTTACTATGACTTGTTCCCTATATAAAATGTATTCCTAGACAAAACTACTATGTTGCAAGAGAAATGTCTACTAACCTGATAACAATATATGTAAACTGTTCTTTATCTTGTACAGTGTCCTGCTATAGCTGGAATTTAGGATGGCATGCTCTTCTCTTTAAATATGCATAAGGCAAAGTGATCTAGCTTTGTCCAGCTACACAGAATCCATTCTAAGAAAGCAGATTGGCACAACTGCTGCTTTCACTTAGGCCTGTTTTCCCTTCTCTGTTGCTTTTGGTTCATCTTCAAGTAATTGAATAACTCTCTCCTTCAACTTACCGGTTTCGGAAAGATAAACATCAAAAAATGTGAGCTAAAACCCTAAAAAAGACAAAAATATATATATTTTTGCAGGGGGTAAACCTCCCTGCACGTCACACACCCACACCCATTTAAATTATATATGACAACTCCATGGTCAGATCAGAGAAAAGCAGAACCCTATCCACAAACCACCAGCTTGCAAAGTACAATACACTGTGGTGAAATCCACCTTTATATTAAATTTTAGAAATAAAGCCAGTCATCCAGGAGTGCAGTGACAACCTGTAGGTATGCCATTGCCAGTCATCAACAGGTAATAACAGCAGTGGATTTTTCTACTGGTGGTGTTCTATGAAAAGTTAGTAGTGCCTGCTCCTTTAGAACAGAAATAAAGCCCTGACTATTAGCCAAAGGATTGGGCATCTTGGAGATTGTATTAGAGTGAAAGGAATGATGATGCTCTGCTTGCTCACCCTTCTTCTGAAGGAGGAATGGTGATGAATTGCCATCTTCCACAGCTCTGGTGGAGACGTTGCTGGGCTAAATTAATGTGCAGACCTGGAAGGCATCACAGGTCTAGAACCAAAGACCATGCTTCATTACTCATCCAACCTTGTCAGGGAACATCAGCACACACAGAGTGGGTAGGACCATACCTGTGCAACTAGCCTTTGTTAGCAGCAGAGGTGGCTTCCCAGTCTCACTTTATGTCCAGCAAGAGACCACTCATTGCCATTTTTTGACCCGATGACTCTGAAGCAGAGGGCCTGAACACAATGAACACAACCCACAATAGAAATCAATTAATAAATTCATTAATTAATTAAAAATTCAATACAGGTTTATGCTTCTGGCATTTGTATAGTTACAGGAAGAAGAGAATGAAGGGTTTGAGTCTTTGGAAGATGCTGCTGGCAATTTAGAGTTGGAAGAAGAAAGAAATCAAATTGTATAATGTTGTGGTTGCGAACTGTGTAACTATGCAACATCAGAGTGCTAGCACTTTTGTTTTGGGAGGGGGTTGACTAAAACTTTTAAGAAGCTATATGTTTGTTCTCTGATTTGCTGGGTCAGGTGTACCCAACCCCAAGACCCAAATAAACATGGTCCTCCTTTGCAAAAGTGACAAGAGTGTGAGTGGCATTATACAAGGTAAAGGAGAAACATTTTGCATCACTAGGCCAGTACTGTTACAGTGAGCTATTTTTCTATTGTACATTTTGCAAATGTCTTCAGCAATACATCCAGCTATCTCTGTACTGGAACAAATTGCTGCTCACATAAACAGGGTGCAAAGCATTCTTTTATTTTATGTCAAACATATCTTTTGAGCCAAACAAGGTCCCTACTGCATGGCTCAGATGAACAGGGAGGAAACATTATTTTTTGTGCCAAACATAACTTTGAGTCATGCAGGGTACCCACCGATTGGTTGTTTCACAGATGCATGCTTCCATGTATCTACATTGGCTATGGTGGTGTCAGTTATGTACCAACTGAGCTGTAACCTTCTTTCTTGAGCCTTGAGACAGCCTCTGCATCTAACAGGGGATACACAGCTCAGAAATCACTTATCCTCTCTTGAGCCAAGTCAGCTGTCTAGTGGCATAGTCAGTCTTAGCTCTACTACAAGTTCCTCCAGTACCTGTCCTGCTAATTAAACAATGTCACTGGTGTCATTGTTGGAGACACAGCCTAAACCAGACAGCTTGTTTTTCTATTTTTTTTCTCAGACACCTGCATATTAACTTTTATTCTTGCAACAATCTCCCTGCTTATATATATAAAAAATTAATCATTATCAGGAATCAAGCAACATATTTGTCTAGGATAAGCTCCTAGAGGAGTTTCTAATTAAAAGGCTGACAAACTCAAAGAACTGTTCTCACACAGGGGGTATGATGTAAAACTTATCTCTGACATCATAGAACAGGTGAAAAAGGAGAGAAGCACTAGATAGCCTTGTGTTTTGAATATTAACATTACAATCAAATAGGATGAGCAGTTTGAATCATCTTAATATGAAGAGTTCATCAATATATCTCCTATACTTGTTAATGTACTTGAAGGTCAAATTAAAAAAATAGTCCAAGAAAAATGGAAGCTTCAAGGTTACCATCCATGTGCCCAAAACGTTGCTTAGCTTGAGGTGAGCCATAGAAAAAAGAATGGTATGGGCACCAGGTCCTTCAGAGTTTTCACACCAACTGAGAGAGGCAGGCTAAAACCCTTAAAAGGTCAATGCTAGGAAAGTGAACCTGTACAAATCCGGAGCCTGTTGACACAAATATATAAAAATATGGGGGGGGGGGTGGAGGGACAGGCTACTGCAGCAGTGATCATTCGAACATCAACTGTTAATGATACATTTACTTACACATTTGTACCATGTTCATCATTTGATTATTACTACAGTAGCCTTATCAATACAGCTAGACTACCATAGCTTTTACTGACTGGGAAGAGGAAGGAAGACGATTGAGAAGCCCCTGGAGAATGGTTTGTGAAAGCTTGGAGAAGGAGTCTAGTTTGTAGTGCTTTGTATAGGTGTGTACAGGGGACCAAGTTAGTGTTTTAGAATACTTCTAGAATTCATTCCTTTCCAAATAGCCACAGATGAAACCAAAGTCCTGGTAGCCTAAGCCTTGGCCTTGCCTGGATTTGCCTTGTTGTGGTGTAGCATGAAACAATCCTTTAGAGACAGTCTGCTTTGATACATGTTGTCCTTTTTCTCTCTCACCTTCATAAGAAATGAGTAACTGATCAGACTTTCTGTATGTTTTAGTTCTTTCAAGATAACATCTGAGTTGTCTGAGGACATCCATCAAATCGAGAAACATTTATACCTCATTTTTAGGTTCTGGAAAAAACAGGGAGCTGGATAGTTTGGCTCAATGTACACATAGATACCACTTTAGATATGAAGGAATGATTAGTTCTTAAGGAAACTCTATCTTTGTGGAAAATGGGATAAGGTTGACTCACTGTAAGAGCTTGCAACATAGATACTCTTTTTGCAGATGTTCGAGCAATCGGCAAAACTGTTTTCCATGTTAAGAACCTCAAATCACCCTGAAGAGCTGGTTTAAATGGACCAAGAGTTATTTTTTTTCCCAAAGCAAATTTGAGATGCCTAAGAAAAGCCACCTGGTTTGTAGAAGGCATGGTATGTAACATCCCCTTTAAAAACATTTTAACATGGGGAATGCATCAAAAGTGGAGGATTCATGGGCAGACATTCTGAAATGGATGACATGTACCTTGATAGACGAGTAAGAAAGGCTAGAGGATAGTAATACTGTAGAACAAGAGAAATACTACCTTTAAAAGGGTTCTGGTTCTTGTTTTGGCAAAACATACACAATCTTTTCCACTTGCTAATATATTATTTTCTACTAGCAGGTTTATTTGCCTCCTTTAATACCTGCTGCAAGTCCTCAGAAAATAGGTGCCTAAAAGGTATTAAAACTCTATTATCTAGGCAGTTGGTTGAAGTTATTTCAAGCTTGGGTGTATCAAGGAGCTCCTGTCCTGTGTGAGTAGGTCCAGTCTGTGACGAAGATCATGGTGATTACCAGTGACCATTTCCAGAAAAGGAAGAACCACTGTTGCCTTAGCCAGAAGGAAGTCACCATGATGATCTTTGGAGAGTCCTTCTAAATCTTTAGAATAATGTGGATATCAATGGAAAGGGTGGAAAGCATTCAAAAACATTCCTGCCCAAAGGAAATAAAATATATTTGTTTTCCAAGCCTTCTTGCATGGAGTCCTGGAGCAGAATTTTGGTAATTGAGTATTGAGAATGGAGACAAACAGATCTAGCTAAGGTGTTCCCCACAGCTGGATCAATTCCTGAAAGATTCATTTTCTGTTCATGAGGGTCTGTCCTAGTCCTGCTCAACTTGTATGAAAAAAAAATTCCTCTGACAGGATGTAAGATGCCTGTAGAGTGTGATTAAGCTGAAAACTTATATAGCAGGCTTCCATGGCTAGTCTGCACAAAGGGTAAGACCCATTTCCCCCTGTTTGTATATGTACCATATTACTGGGGTGCTGCATGTAACCACTTGTAATGGTCCTGGGGACCATAGTTGATTGGGAGGAGTTGAATGCATCTATTACTGCCATCTCTTTTACAGTTACATGTTCTGGTATGTCATTTTTGTTCCATAGACCCTGCACTTTTACTCCCATAGATACTGCTCCCTAAGAAAAGTCTCATCTGTAGTTTTGGACTGTGCTTTAGCTGGAAGGGAAAATGGAAGACCCAGATTCAGATAAAGCCAGTCTCTTTACCAGCGGTGTTCCCTTTTTACAAATCCCAAAACAGGAATCTGGAATGACGGGATGCTGTTAGGACCATAGTGATTTTAGGCACCACTGAATTTTTATCTTGTGGAGTCTAGATAAAGGCATCATTAGAATCATGGATGTCACAAAACCTACCATCATGAGAAATTTACTTGCTGAAGCTTTGGTCTGATTGGAAAAACTCACAAATAGACCTAGATATAGATGTATTTTTTCCTGTGGAAGAAAAACTCTTTGAACTGAGGAATCTAAGAGACACTCCAGGAAAACAATCCTGTGGGAAGGAATCAAACAAGACTTTTGGATATTCTCCTGAACCCCTAGTTTGAGAAGGAGATCTCTTATCCAAGTGACAGATTCCTGATTCTTTGAAAAAAACATTGCAAAGAAAAGCAAGGTGTGTAAATAAGGAAAAACACGAATACTTTGCAGTCTGCAGTAGAAGCTAAACACTTTGTGATTATCCTTGGAGCAATGAATAACTTAAAGGGCAATGTGGAGAACTGAAAGTGTGATTCAGACACAGAAAACCTTAAGAAACATTTGAAATCTGGGTCTACAGGAATTTGATGATAAGCATCCTTTAAATGTAGGGTCACTAAAAACTTACAGGGGAAATGAGAAGTAGCAGGATTGGAAGGGATAACATTTTGAACTTTAGAAAAGAAAGATCTAAAGCTGGTTTCTATGAATCTTCTTTCTTTGGTACCAGAAACATTCTTGAATAAAAACATTTCCCTTTCTGAGGAGGAAGGACAGCATCTATCACCTCCCCCAGCTCTCACCAAGTTAGCACATGTTGAATGACAGGAGTGAAAAAAGAAGTTTGGCAGATGAGGAGGAATCTCCTGAAAATGAGGAAGAGATTTTCACTGTCAACTGTATCCCTGATGAATTACTTTCAGAACCCATTTGTCTAAGATTATATGTTCCCAAAGAGAGAAATGGAGAGAGAGATTTTGAAGAAAAATTAAAGGCTTACCAGGGTATATTTGTAAAGGGGCATTCTGCAGATAGTCATTCAGACCTGTTGGACTATCGTTGTATCTGGGAACTCCTTTCTTTTTGAAGCCACCTTGTCATTGCGAGGAAGTCTGCTTGCCAGCAGCTTGCTGTGTCTGCTTCTTTTGCCTTTTACAAAATGGCTTAGAGATAGTTGTTAAAATCCTTGACAAATCTGGAGATGGAAGGCTGAAAAATCTGAAAAACTCCTGCATCAGCTTCCTTCTCTCATCACACTTCTTTAGGACCTCTGCAGCAGATGTCCCAGACACAACCTTTCTGTCTAAGGAAGAATTTAAAATTTCAACTTTAGCACCTCTGCAAGGTTTTGTGTATGCAAACAAACATACCTTCTCATAAAAGTTCCAGAAGCAGCAACTCTGGAAGTGGTATCAGCTAAATCATAAGCACATTTCAAGGAGTGTTTATTCACTTGAGTCACAGAGGCAATAAGAACACACAAATATGTTCACACAAAGATAATTTTTCCACAGAAGAGGGAAGCAAGACTAAACTTTAAAGTATGAGCTTGACAATTAACTAAAAAAATATAAGTATCGCAGAAGAATACACTATTCCCCCAACTCTTTCAAAGGCTTTGCCATCTTTAAAAGAGGGGGGCATTTTAGCATTTATCAGATGTTTTGCAGCAGTAGGATTTATCACTGCTGGATTAGATCTGAAGTTAGAAAATAAAAACTTTATAAAACTGAGGGACTTTATACAATCTATCTGCTTTCTTAGGGGTAACAGGCTGGCTATCAAGCAAGTTACAGGCTGCAATAACACCTTTCAATGCTGGAAGAACAGGAGGAAGTAGAGTAGGTTCATGAAATTCCAGTTGTAATACATCATAATATTTCTTTAAACACAATAGGATATTATTATGCTCCCACTGAAACAACTGATTCATTCTGGATTTGGTTTCAGAAAAAGAAAATCCTTCTAAGGGACTATCAGAAGAAACACTCTCACCAGAGTCACAATCAGGAATCGAAGTAGACAAAACTATTTAATGTCCTGAAAATCACCAGACAATGAAGAGTTAATTTTTCTCTTAACAGTAACACCAGAACAAGAAAGGACAAGAGCCTGAACTAAACCCAGACTAAGCCCAGTGAATCACTCCTGTTGAAAGTAACAAAGAGAGAAGAAGATAAATGTCTAACTTTCTGCTTCTTTTTTACAAGAATTTTTACAGAAGCAGACCTATTTTTGACATGCAAATCCTCCCTAGGGACAGGCATTCCAATCTGGTTAAGCAGAGAGGCATCCCTTGCTCCTTCCTCTGAGATGGACAATAATGGTTCTCTCCTGCCAACCAAGGCACTCCAACAGCCACAGAGCACATATCTAAATCCTAGTCCATGGTGGCTTTACAGAGAACACCAGAGGAAGCCAAGGTAAACGATGAATGGTCTGAGGAATCAGAAATGGTGACATCAAAGTCGTCAATCTGCAGCAGAGGCAAATTTATAACCTGATAAAGGGAAAATGGTTATTTGGATTTTTGTTTTCTTTTTTCTGGTAGGAAGAAGGAAGTACCAAGGAACTGGTAGGTTGTTCTATGGTAAAGCTGAAATAATGCCTGAATCCCAAGGAAGACTGGCAGCAGTAGTTGGTGAATCAAGTATTTAAAAAATAAGTTTTTACACAAAAAAAAAAACACAGTGGAAAGCACTTTAAACACTTGTCCCCCCCCCCAAAAAAAAAGTAATGCAACACAAATTTTAGTTAGTAGAAACAAAGTTTAATTTAGTTTTAAAAACTTTTTCCACAAAAGTTAAAAGTCTCACCTCACAGTAAAAAGTGACTAAATGTCACATGATAGTCCATTAAAACAACATTTTTCCAAGCTTAAAATATATATTTTTACAAAACGGTTAAGTTTATGTTATAAAAATAAAATGTGGAAGCTTTATTCTCCAAAGGGAACTTATCAGCCCAGCAATGGAGAACCGAGTGTTGATTCTCAAATGCCAACAAGAAGAGCACTCTTTGGGAGCATAAAGCCCAACCTGATGTTCAAGCTGATAAATGTTTGGGCATATTGAAGGTGTCCTTAAAAGTTTTGGAAGCTGGCCGGTTGTTATATCCTTGGCAGGTTATAACCCATATAACCCATATAACCCATATAAGTCTACTGCAGCAGTGACCAAATGATGAATATCCTAATAAAATGGGTGCCTGAAATGAATTAATGATATTTAGATAAGGGGCCTACAAAATGAGTGATTCTTACTGGATGCTTGATGTTCCAGACCAGGGGTTTAATGTACAAGTAAAGTCCTTTGAAAAACTAGATGATTTAATCCTGCAGGAAATCAAGACTCCAAAGTTACAATCATCTTGGGATATGCCACTTACTTTCCATTGCTAAATGTGGGAGTTAGTGAGATAAAAAGGTATAACTTAAACAAGTAACATGGACTTTCCTTTTCATTTATTCTTGATAAAGGAGACCCTAGTATTAGTCACCAAGCCATAAATAAATACATAAATAAATACATAGCATCTAACATAAGTAATTTCCATTTGTTAAGTGAAGCTCTTACAAAGCGGTGGATAGCAAGCAAATAATACATAAATAAACAGAAATAGAAACCAATATAAGTGCAGTAGCCATTAAAAGGATCTGCTATATGCGGATTTGTGTGTGTGTGTACGTGGGGGGGCTTAATGTTTTATTTTGTATATAGCTGACAACAATGACTAGAAATTAACTACTGTTGCTCTTATTTATGAATCTCTTCATTTGATAACAATATGATCTGAGTCTGCAAAATGAATAAAGTTCTAGATACATTTACTCTGTGAATGTGTGTGCGCACATATGTGTAGAAGTTATTAAATACTAAAAATGACTTATATTTTGGATGTAAAATACTTCACCCAACAAAACTTACATATGCTAATGCAACTTTGAAATATTTGTGTGAGGAACTATTTTATGTCAAAAATATTAAAAATGTATATGTATTAATAAAAATCAAATCGAAAAGCAAGTTAACAGTCCATAATCTAAGCACAATAATGTCCTCCACAGAGGGCATTACAGAGGAAATAATGGACCTTCCAGAGGTGGCGAGGCCCTCCTCCACAGCACCCTTGGGTGGTCTGTTATTTACTTACAATGCCCTCCCTGCTGGGCATTATTGCTTGTTTGCTTAAAAGAAATGGGACTGAATGCATTCTGAAATTCTAGAATTTCATAAACTTGTTAAGAACTCTCAAATCTGAAAGTGGTTCATTTAATACATTCTTTCTGAGAAACATAAAAATATAATTTTAATCTGCTCCTGCTTTGAGGGGAGAAGAGGGCACAGGGCTTGCTCCAATGTTTATGCAATACACACTGTCCCTGATTCTGAACAATGTTTGAAGTATCACTTGGGCTAAAAAAAAGCACTAAAACCATTTTACCTGCTACCAAAAATGACCAAAGCTTTGACAACAAGCAAAAACTGTGTGACATGGAAATGCCTTTCAGTCTCATTTCTTTGTGAAATAAAATATTTATTTTCCGATAATGAAGGAAAAGTGTTTGGACTGGTAGTTATTCTTCCTCTGATGTCACTTATAAATGGCTTACTGAAGCAGAGCAGTTTCTGGAAAAAAACGCCTGTCAGGAGACTGAAAACTCTCCTTGTGGTCTACTTTGAATTCCTCAGTTTTCTGATTTCAAAATCTGGCAAGATTTTTCTCTAGTTACTGTTTCAGGACTAAAAGAGGCATCTAGTAAGGCAGCTCTGAAATCCTTGAAGCAAGCTTTTGACTGTAGTTATCTAAAGCATCTCTTAACAATACCATATGATACTATTCTGGATGTATCCAGTACAGCTTTATAGTTTCACTTGGCGAAATGCTCACCTAACATTTCCAATGTCCTTACTTATAAGACAAGTTTGTATTCGCTCCTAGCTCCATTTGTGAATACATCTGCTAACACGTCAGGTGACTTTCTGCAAGGTAATTCAAACAAAGAGTGTGCTCCTCAGTGGGTCAATGTTGCACAGCAAGCACACTTCAAAAATAGGTGTTTCAGAGGTCTTCTACTAGAATGCAGGACCCGCATTAATAAGATAAACCAAAGGAGGCAAGACAGAACCTCTTGTATAGAAAAAAAAATGATAAAAGAATCCTGAGCTTACTGTACAGCTATTCATGTTAAAGATCCTATTCAATATACCACTAGGTTATTGTCTGGGCCTTTAAAAAGCAAAGGGAATGAATGGTGCTACATACAGAATCACTTAATCATGGTGAGAGGGGCTGCAGGAGAATATCGAACAAGTAGAAAAGCATAATGCAGTATGTAAATAGGCAACAGCAAAAATGCAGCAAGACTGGCCTGAGGAGGGCAGGCACCCTGGGTGCAACGTGTTAGGAAGCACAACTGGGAAATTCAGGTTTCTGCATTCTTTTTTTCTTCACCGACATTTCTGAATGCCAATATAAAAAGGCACTTCAATGCTTAGCGTGTGTTAAGCTTTAGCAAGCTGATATATACATATATATCCTGGCAGTTCCACCTGTGTCCCTCTTGGACATGGGCATTAGGTGCTGATCATGGAAATAAAGGTAGAACTTGGTTCGGCTTGTAAGGGTCTTAGAGCTATTAGCCTAATAACTTCCTATGATCATATATATTGGCTTATTAGAATTTTTAAAAAAGTAGAAGTTCTTTATTATTTTTTTATATTTATTTGTTATTTGATTGTAAAAAGAATAATTTTACACTTCATTTTTTTCTAATTTCTTTGTCAGTATGACTAAGAATGTGTTATGATTTAATTGCACTTAAAGTTATACCTACACTTCTGTTTATTTCAATGGGCCAGTAAACATATATGGCAAACAAGATGCATGATACAAAGTGGTAAACAGCTTTTAGGACTGGATACTTGTTACAGAAGGCTGAGACCTATTGTGAACAATGGCCACTTACAGAAGTGCAAGATGGAATGTCATCAGTGCAGTACCAAAGTAACTGATTCTATGTTTAGTTCTGTTCTTTACAGTGATACTTTGAAATGCCCAAAAGGAGAAATGCATATATACAGCAAGATAGACATTCTAAAGAGAATGAAAAAATAAAGCTAGACATGGGTAAGTTGTAAGAATATATAGTGTCTAGCAACTGAAGCTTTAAAAGCCAAGCATTTTGAGGTTCAAAAACTCAAAATACCTACATACATGCATAAAAAAAGAATATTATGACTGAATGTGAGATAATGCTGGTTACAAACTTGGAAAATGAGTCAAAGACTATCAGGCAAATGGACTCTGGGCTAAACACTGGGACTGTATTTCATAAAAGAACAGACTACAGTATATGTCACTGGTGAGGTCTCGTTTGCAATATGATGGACCACATTCAAAACATCAACACTGCAGCTCACTGAAAGACTTTCTTCAACTAAAATGTGAATGCTAATTCAAAAGCAGTGATGCACAGACTGCACTCTAAAGACAGCCCCATGAATAATTAATGAATAAATTCAGCATGTTGTGCTGTGGCCTTCCTCGCTGAATGAGCCAATGGTCAAAGCAATCTGATGGTGTAGTAATGTCAGTGTCTTAATATGGATGTAGGCTGCTGTGATGGTCAACATACAACTGGTTAAAGATGTATGTTGAAAAAAAAATGTTCCTGGGATGAGAAACTGATTGTAGTTGCTCAGAGCAGCTATACTGTGTATGTAACTATGGTTGCTTCCTGTGCACTATGTACACAAAGTGAAGAGGTACACCAAATACTGAATAGATTAATAGGAGATTATGAGGCTAATGACTTAATAGCTCTTACAAACCTAGCCAATATAACCCGATTTTACCCAATATGTGGCCTGTAAGGGCAAGAGGATGGTGTGGATTTGTGCTTATGCCTTGAGTAGCTTACAGATCGACCCTATTGATAAGGGAAATAGGGGCTACCCCAGGTTTGAATTTCTGATTCCCCATCCATTGATCCAAACTGTGTTTGAAGAAGCCAAGAGATGGGCTCTGCTTAACATGAATGGGAAGGCTGTTCAAAGAAGAGTCACTCTTTGAGATACAAATCTTTTTTCATCAACACATTTTCTTTGAGTCGCTGACTATGTTTAGATCCCTACATCAGGTGACCCTCGTGCTGTTTGACTTGCAGATGTGTAGCATCTCCATGAGACCTGGATTTGTGAGTGCACTGTAGGTCAGGCATAGGTCACTCCTGAACAGTCAGTAAGAGACAGAGTGAAGGGATAGGGCTTTCAGTCTATCCACATAGGAAATGTTGTTTACATCCTGTATTGGTCTAATGAGGGGTGAGTACAGTCGGATTATAATTTCCTTGGATCTGGATATTGTAGCATTACTTATAAGTTGTGCTGCATAGAAGGACATCTTACCACTCTGGACACATGGCATTCAAAGTTCATGCTACTATTTATCTGTGTACCTAGATATCTCACCTCTGAGTTTACTTTTAGGGGGTGCTACTGATGTTGCAATTTGCAGGTATATTTGACTTCCCAAAGGGTATGATCATTTTTTTTTCATTTAGTTTTAGACCATAGTTCTCGCACCAATCATTTGTCAGATTTAGACCCTCCTGAAAGATACCTGCATCACTGGGGGATTCAGTGATTTACCCCCAGTTTGTTATCATCAGCAAACTTTGTCAACAAGAGGCCTTCCATATTAGCCTTGACTTCTGAGATGTATATTCCGAAAAGGAGAGGTCCCAGCACTGAGCCCTGTAGTATACCACTAGTAACTGGCCTCTTGCCAGATCTGGATTCACCTACTTTAACCACATGTGTCCTGTCCCTCAGCCAACTGGCTATCCATTTGGTGATGTAAAAATTTATGCCCAATTTTATGAATTTATTTATAATACCTGAGTTGGGAACTGTCAAATGCCTTGGCCAGGCGAGGTTGGTAGTATGTATTGTTTTACCCTCATCTGTGGCCTTAGTGACTTTCTCAAAGAAATCCACCAGATTCAGTAGGCATGACCTGCCCTTGACAAAGCTGAATTGGGATGAGTTCAGTGTTTGGAGGTTTCCTATGTCACTATTTATCAGGTCCATGATTATTCTTTCCATGGCCTTACATATACGAATAGTCAACTTATGGGACTGTAATTTCCCAGGTCAGGAGATAGTCCCCCTTTATGCAGAGGGATGACTATTGCTGTTATGAGGACGAAGCCAGTCCAGAGGCTGTGGTTAAAATAAGAGATCCTATTGGGCCTGTTAAGTCCTTATTTAAGCTGTTTAAGAGGCAACCTGATATATTATCAAGACCCACTGAAGCCATGCTTTTAGTTTTACAGAGCACAGTTGCAACCTGTTTTTTGGGGATAATTGATGCGGGAGAACTGGGGGTGATGGAGAGGTGAAATTTGAGCTGAATTTGTCAGCCAGCAGATTTGCTATATCTTCTGGCTGAGTACAGCTGATGACATCTACAACTAATTATGCACATTGTTGGGCATTTCCCTTAAGACTGTGGACATAACTGAATATTGCCTTATGATTATGCTTAGCTTTAGAGGCTATTTTTATGTCAAAGTCTGTTTTCAGAGACTTGACCAGGTCTCTGAAACATGTTTAGACTAATGAGAGACTTTCTGTTCTGTTGTGCACATTCCCTCATTTCTCAACAGAATTTTCTTTCTTTTGTTGTACAACCTATTAATACCAGGGTGGCTTGTTTTTGTGGTTTGACCAGGGTTTATTTCAGTCTGTTACTGCTGTTTCTATGCAGTTGTGTATATAGTCATACACAGCTTTTGTATATGCCCCTGCATATGTTTCTGTGATTTCTGGATTTAGGGGAGCTTGGAAACTAGCTATGCTATCCATTAATAACAGATAATTTACTTTAGAAAAGTTCTTAAAGTTTTTGGGATTGGTTGGGGGGTACTAGTTTTACCTTTATTTCAAGGGAGACTGTAATATGAACTTACCAGTGAGGACATAAAACTGGGGGGGGGGGGGTGCAGCACTCTCCCATATTTGTGAGTACCAGATCTAGGGTATTCCTTCCCCTAGTGGGAGTGCAGACTAACTGCTCCAGGGCATTTGAATGAAATCTTTGGGCCTGCATGTTAGTAGTCGTGTATGCCTTCCAATTAATGGAAAGGTAGTTAAAATCACCCATGAGTATGGTATTGGGCTGGATGGTAAGTGATTCTAGTAACTTCAGGTATGATGTATGGGTTTCCAGGTTCATGGTGAGGGATCTGCAGCAAGCAAGACTATGGTAATGGACTTTTCCCATGGTTAGTTAGACATGGAGCAGTTCAAGCATGTCATATTGTTTGACCAGCCTTGAGGTGTGCTTATCCTTTATGTAGATAGATACACCTCTGCCTTCTGCTCTTTTGTGTTCATTGGGTGGTTGGTACATATGAAAGACATTATAACCGTGCACTGCCGGAATGCTTTCCATGGCTTTGAGCCATGTTTCAGTAACTGCACAGATGTCAACATTCCCCAGTGTGAGAAGAACTTTCAAGGAGTGCAGTTTCTTGTTGAGACTTCTAACATTGAGCAGTAGCAACTTTAGCTTGCCCTAAGTAGCTTTTGTTATGTTGGAAGGTTTGTCAATGCCTAAGACACAGAACTATGGGGGTGGATAATGTTTTGGCCAATATCTGAAAGCCTAGAAGTGACAAGTAAAGACCATCCCTGGCAAAGCAGCTTGACCTGCCAACCATGCTCTCCCAGGCTGACAAATATTGGACCCCTTTGGAATGACACCATTGGCTAAGCCAACTGTTAGAGTCAATCATTTTCTGCTGGTATTGTAGCATCATCCTTAGAGATGGCAGAATGCTGCTCGATGCTAGGTTCATACCTGCCTGTGACACATTCTGAGAACTCAATCATGTCTCTCCTCATATAGCCAAAGGAGGTATGTCTCAGGTCACTCATGCCCACATGGACTACAACTGGGTCATACTGGTACTTAAGTGTGATCTGGAGAATCCTGGCTCCTGATAGGCAACTAAATGTAACCTTCTCCTTATCCAGCTTGGGAAGAGGGGCACTAGTGTGTCTCACAATGGTGTCTCCTATGATCAGAATATTGGGTTGTGGAGTGTTTTGTCTTCTGGGCTTGGTAGCTGACACAATCACATGTGATGTGGCTTTGTGTGTTGCGATGGGAATTGCCTTTTTTGTCTGCATGTGGAGTTTCTGAGGACCGCACCTGAGAGGCCTTTGAGGTTTGATAAGTTGCATGTGAGTGTCTCTGCCTGTGTGGGTTTATGTATGTGTTTTTTTGTTGGTGAGATAAGTGATCTGTATGAGTCACTGACAACCTGTTTATTGCTTTTTGTGTCTGTATGTGAGACTCTAGCCTTCACTGTCAGTGTAACTACATCTCTCACATACTGTATTTGTCTGAGAATTAAGTGGTTGTCACTATATACATAAGGCGACTGTCACATAATGTGGTGATAAACCATTCATATGGACAAGTGGTGCAAACTTAAGCGTGTTGTTCCGATAGTGTGATAATTAGTTGGCACAGCACAAAGAACATGGGCTGAGCAGCAAGCTCTTTACACAGAGTGATTTCTCTTTTAATCTGACTCAACCAGTATAACCTACACTTAGTTACAACTACCCCTTACAGCTAAGCATAAGGTCTTCTGAATTTCACTAAACGTCCAGCCCCAGGAGTTAAGCCCTTTACAGGGAGACAGACAAGCTGATGCTAGTTCAGTAAAACACATCAGTAAATGTACAAGCAACTAATTTAATAGATGCACTGAAGAAAGTACAAGTTGTGTACGCTGCACTCACCCATAACAGCAGATGTTCAAAACTCTTCATTACTGCAGTAGATCTGACTGCTGAATGGCTAGCCTCAAAAAGGGAAATCAGCAGTAAGGGGGAAGATTTCTTCAGGACTTTTTTGTCCATAGAGAGACAGAAAAAGAGAGAGAAAAGAGCCTAACAATCCTGAACCAAATAAAAAAAAAACAGTAACAAAGAAACATAAAGTAGAAACAAAATGAACCCTACTTTATATACTAAAACTATATACAAGAGTCGGGGTGGAGGGTGGGTGTGGCTACTGCAGCAGTGAGGAACTCAAACATCTATTGCTATGGGTAAATGCAACTTACACAACTGTACTATGTTCATCATTCCCACTGATGCAGAAGCCTTTTGGCTACTGAGGCTGATCCAAACCTATCCAACTTTGGGGCGGATGGGGGGGGGTACACATCCAAGAGCCTCTGGAGAATGGTCCTAGCAAAGCTCACTTTGGACCATGAAAAAGAATCCAGTTTGCAATGGTTTATAAAAGTGCATATATAAAAGACCATGTAGCTATCTCAAGATGCTTCTAGAGTCCACTCCTTTCCAGTAAGCCATTGAAGAAGACAAGCCTATAGTAGAATGTGTCTTGAGGCAGCCTAGAACAGATATGCAATGATGGGATTAACAAAAAGCAATAGCTGAGGACAAGCACCTGGAAACTGTTTAGACAAAGGATGTCCCATTTTTGCCCCATGATAAGAAATAAATAGCTGATCTGCTTTTATACATTTAGAGTAAGCAGAAACATTTCTCCTGCTTTTTAGGTTCTTGGTAGAAAACTGGGAGATTGATGGTTTGATTTAAAATAAATTTTTAAACCAAAAGGGCTTGTTCTTAATGTGTTCCTATCTCTGTGGAATATGAGGTAAGGTTCAACCACCACGAGAGCTTGCAAAACACTTTTCTTGCAGATGTCAGAACAATGATGAATACAATTTTCCAGGTCAAGAACCTTAAATCAGTTTGACGTGCAGGTTCAAAAGGTGGCATAGTCAAATTCTCCAGCACAAAGTTGAGATCCTAAAAAGGAACAATCTGTTTATGAGAAGGTCTCAGGTTTAAAACTCCTTTCAGAAACTGTTTTACCACAAACAGAAAAGAAAGAGGAAGGTCCTTTGACAGACATACTGAAATGATCGCATGATGAGCCTTTACAGAGGGACAAGAGAATCCAGAGAAATGTAATTCAGACAAATATTGGAGCATCAGTGGTGCAAAATCTCTGATGGGCCTGTGGTTATCGGATAGACAATAACTAGAAAATTACTTCAACTTACCAATACATGATTATCTAATAGCATTTACTGCCTTATTTAGTACCTGCTGCATGCACTCATGATATAAGTGCCTAAAAGGTATTAGAACTAAATTATCCAGGCAATCGATTGACGTTCATTGAGACTGGAGTGTATCAAACTCCCCTTTGTTTTGTGTGAGTAGATCCTGTCTGTGAGGGATTATACAGTAACTGCCCTTGGCCAGTTCCATATGAAAGGAGAACTAATGTTGCCTGGGCTAAAGCAAAGTCACTACAATGATTTTTGGGGAGTTCTTCTGGATCTTCAGAATTACCCTGGATATCACTGGAAAGGGTGCAAATACATAAAGGAACATTCCTGTCCAAGGGAATGAAAATGCATCTTTATCCAGGTTTGCTTGCAAGGAGTCCTGGTGCAGAATTTGCTTACTTTTTTGTTTGAAAGGAGGCAAACAAACCTATTTGATGTGTTCCCCACAAATGCATCAGTTCTTGGAAGACCTCCTCATTCAATTTTTCATTCATGAGGGTCTGTCCTGGTCTGGCTTAGCTTGTCGACAACCATGTTTTGCTCTGACATTATGCAAATGATTCGAGGGTTAAGGATTACTATATAACTACCTTCCATGCAATCATAATCGGCCGGCATAGGGGGATACAACTTTGTACAACCCTTCTTGTTTATGTAGCACATGACTGTCTTGCTGAACATAGGTGAAGAACAGATTTTAAGGCATGGATTACAGCCAGCATTTCCTTTATACTGATGTACTTTGGTCTGTCTGAATGACTACACAAACTTGTCATCTTTATACCTGTGAAAACCATTCCCCAAACTTAATCTGAGGTGTCTGTGCTGAAATACTGATTTGGGATCTTTGGGAAAAAAGGGAGACGTGGATTCAGCTGAATTTGTTGTCTCCAGCAGTGCAGCTCTGTTTTTAGAAAATCCCAAATTGGAATATGATGTTCCAGAGGATGTAAATTCTGGGTCCATGTGTTTTTTACAAATCATGAATCTTTCTCATGTGTAGCCTGCCTAGGGAAATCATGAGAACCATAGAACTCTACCATCCTGAGATATTTTTTTGCAGAAGTCTGAAACTGATTGGAGAAGTTCAGGAAAGACTCCAGATAAAAATGCACATTCTCTTGTGTCAAAAAGGACTTTTGAAGAGAAGTATCTAGAATGCAGCCAAGAAACACAAACCTGTGAGATTGAGTCAATGAAGATTTTACAACATTTATCTGGAAAGCCAGACTAGTCAGAAGATAATTGCCCAGGTTAATGACTGTTGACATCTGCATAAATAGTCTGCAAAGATAAGTAAATCTAAATAAGTAAAAATGTGAATGGTGTTCAGTCTACAATGACCTATGACTGGGAATAGACATTTTATAATCCAAAGAGAAATATAGAAAACTGATAATGTGACCCAGAAACAGAGAACCTTAGAACTTTCCTGATGCTTGTTGCTATTAGAATGTGAATAACAAGACTTTTTTTTTTAAGTTCAGCATTATCAAATGAATCATTGGAGGAATGAGGGGTAACAGGTTAAAAAAGGTCAACATTTTGAACTTCAGTATGTTCTCATGCAAGTTTAGGCACTAAATATCTAGTGATGATCTCCAAGAGGCCAGAAACATTTTGGAATAGAAGCCTTTGCCCCTTTGATTTCCATGCCCTACTTCGATGACTCCTTGGGCATGTACAGACTAAAGAACCTGAAGAAAATATTCTGAATCATTCAGAGGGTTGGAGAAGTTCCCCTGAAGGGAGGTTTTTGTATCCTGTGCCATCTGTAAGCCTCCTGCAGCACTTGTAAACTCAGTCTGAGACAGCCTTTTGCCAAAAGGGATGCTGAGGATCAGCTTGTGGGAAATGTTTCTGGAGATACTGGCCACAGGAGAAGGAGGGGGTTAAAGAATGCTGGCATTCTGTACTGTTGGTCTGTCCCTTAATGTTGGCATAGTCATTCTGTGCTGTTGGTCTGTTCCTTTTTTTTTTTTCTGAAAGGACGCTTGTTTCTTGTCATTTCTCTCTGGCCATATCTTTTTCCTCCTTGTTTACCAGAATATGACTAGTTCTGTTTATTTGACATTTTAGGGCGCCCTATAATATTTGCATTAGGAGTCATGAAAAATCAGAGGTACTTCCTGAATAAATTTCCTCTATCATCACATTGTTTAGAACCTGGGTAGCAGAAGAGGTTTTGATACAAACATTTTTGATATTGTTATGATGGCTGAAAGACCTACTCTTAAGGAATCCCAGAATATCTTTAAAAAAAAGCTTTTTAAATTAAAAAAAGTTTACAGCTGAATAATTTGTATTGAAATATTTGCATTGACTCTAAGTGAGTACAAAGGGGGTCTTAGAGTGTGAGAGTTTCCAAATGGAATTGTTGCCAGATCAGCTTTTCATAAAGAACTTATTGCCATGATTGACAAACATGGTTTCAAACTTATGAGGACACTTATTAAAGACAACTGTAGACAAAGTGAGTTTCAAGGATTCAGGATTTGGATTGATTAATTCATGATGATTTACTTTTTTAAATATATTCTGTTTTTTAAGAGAATATGTTTTTTAATGACAAACAATGTAATATTATAAGCAATAGGAAATGTAAAAAAATTAGACAGGGATAATAAAGAATATGAGAATGGGTTTTTTATCCTTTACTAAATGGGACAAGGGTTTTAAAGGCTAGTAGTTGTAATAATGGTTTAAGCAGTACTACTAACTCAGCCCCATGTGATACTGGCTCACCTGAACTCAATAACACCTCCGAGTTTCCCCCTTTGTGAAATTATTGTCAAGAAATTATAAGCTTATCTCCCCAGTTGTCTGATGATGAAAATTATTATTTTCTACAGTTATCCAACAAGAAAGAGAAGGAAAATCACAATCGGAGAGGGGGAGCCTCAAAGAAAGGGAGGGGGTGAGGTAGGAACAGGAGAAAATAAAGATTAATGTTTTTTCATGCAAAGGTTTTAATATTTTTTAATTAGAGTGTATAAATGTGACCAAAGCTCACTTTAATTTATTTCTGAAGGGATTAACTTTTATTCCTACACCGTATTTTGATGTGTCTAACTGTGTATTGGAACTTAAATTATATGTGAGGAAATTAAATCTAGGTTTGCTACATAAGAATTCTAATGTAAGAGGTAACAATACATTTATTAAATGGAAGAGTACATACAATCCATCATTACATCTTCTTTTACAACTGCTTGAACATAAATGTGAAGAAGATATTTATAAGTTAAATTCAAACCGGAGGAAGTTTACTAATAGTAGCCTTACACCACAAGAAAAATCACTGTTGTTTGAATTAGTAATGGATAGAACCCTATGAGTTATGAAACTTGACAAGGGTGGTGGGATTGTTTTGATGAATTTTATCAACTATGAAAGCAGGATGCTTGATTTACTTTATGATATTCAAAACGACTCCCCTGTCTCTAAGTAAAAAAAATTATTTGGTGTATAGAGACATTGATATGGATTTGAATGATTTAGTTAGGCAAGGGGTGTTAACCCCTGGGGATTTTTTGTATGTTTCTTGTGACAAACCCTTTATCCTGACTATTTTTGGACTACACAAAGTGCATAAGGATTGGTATGATCCACCTATGAGACCAATAGTAGCAGCCCAAGGGTCATAAACCTACGCTATAGCTTCTTTTATTGATTGTTGTTTGTCTTTTGGCTTTTCCCAGTTAGGGGTCACCACAGCAGAACTCCGGTCTGATAATGATTGGCAGTAGCTTTTCACGAATGCCGAGGTGCCAGCTCGACGTTCAGCTTTCAACTAAGGCACGTCCATTTAGGCACGTCTTTCTAATGCCCACCCAACTGCAGGAAGGACATGCAGACTCCACACAGAAGGTACTCCCCGCACTCCAGCCGAGAATCGAACGGGAGAACCTTTTGGTGTGAGGCAACAACGCTATCGCTGTACCACCACGATAAAAAGCTTAAATGCTACTTGGATAAGTGCCCCTATTTGGTTAGGGATTCTTGGGATTTTCTGGGCTGTTTTTGTGAAGAACATTTGGGTAACAATTTAATTTATGTCACCAGCGATGTGACTGATTTGCATAATTCAGTTACTCATGATGATGGTATTGATTTTTTTAAAGAAGCGATAGAGTCCTTTGAATTTCTCTCTAATCAAGAAGTACAGATAATTACTGATTTTATGATACAGTCCTTCACAAGAGTTACATCTTTTCTGAAGGAGAGTACTTTAAGCAGGTAAAGGGTGTAGCTATGGGTGCAGTTTGTGCCCCAGTTTATGTTAATTTGGATATGCTAACTTGAGAACATAAATATATTTATTTATTATTTATTTTATTTATTTTACATTTGTTTACTAGAAGAGTCCAAATGGACATGAGTCCCATTTTCAGCAGAAGGCCGGGGAGAAAAGCTCCACAAAGCTTAGTACCATAACTGAAATACACAAGTTAAAAAAGTACAGTATAAAAGAAGTACAACAGCTGTTGTATGCTAACACAGTGAAATAAGCACTGAAAAGTATAATATATAGGACAACTTGTGAAAAAGATACAATGCAGCTGTACGATATATCAAACAGTTATTTGGTTACAGTCATACACTAGTTAAGAAAATAACACATAAGTTGAGCCTTGAATATAGAAAGTAACTGTTGTAAGTTAGCAGAGTGATTTCAACATATGTACCTACTATACAAATATGTACCACTGTGGGAGGCTAACCAGGGTCTGAACAATTACATAACCAAGATCTGTTTAAATGTGACCGGAGGGGTTTTTTGAAGTTATTGTGGTTTTCTATGGTCCTAATCTGAAGGGGGATATAATTCCATGTTTCTACAACATAAGTAGAATACAGGGAGTCCCTGGTGCTATTTTTGCTTTTGGTAACTTTGACTAATGCTTTATTGGTGGATCTTAGTTGGCGTTGGTTAAAGTAGATGTCAAGAAGGCCCTGGTGTGCAGGAACTTTGTCTGGCTTATATAGGATTTGGTGGGCCATTGTAAATTGGTTATATGTGAATAGGTTAGGTAATTCTCGCCAAGATAATTGCTTGATTGGTAAGCAGTGATGTGTACTGGAGGGAGAGTCAGTCATGAATTTAGCTATTTTATTATAGCAGCTGTTGAGTTTCCTTAAGTCTTTGTTTAGGTTGATGAGTATGGGGGAGGGATACAGCAGTGTGGAGATTAGGTGAGTTATAGCAATGATAGCTTTACTATTGTTGATGAGGTATTTTTTGCATCTATATAGGGTTCCGAGTTTTTTTATGGACTTTTTTATTGTCCATGCAATATGCATATCAAAGTTCATGTTGTGATCTATGGTAACTCCTAGCAGTTTGGTGTGTTGGACAGGTGCGATAGGGGAGTTGTTAGCTGAGTATTTTCTGAATGGAGGTATGGCATCTAAGGCTCTTATGGGATGGAATCATTAGCTGTTTTTTTGGGGGGGGTTAAGTATTAGTTAAGAGTTGGTTAACCTGATTTCAACAGTGGCAAATAATTCTTGAGTTATTTTTTGAAGTTGACTGCGTGATGGGGCGGAACAGATTAGGGATGCAAGATTCAATTCAAGTTTGCTTCTAGTTATAAACTCTATTTAAGGTTTTTGGATGATATATTTATTCTTTGGAATGGCAATCTATTTGTTTAAGATGATTTATTTTACTTATATTAATAACACATCTTCATTTTTAAAATTTACTTTTCAATATTCCACAGAGGTGATGGAAAGGCCTCTTTCTAAAAGTATTTATGAGCATTATTATGACATTAAAATGCTTGGAAAACAATGTCTTGTTTAAACATAGTCAAAATCACCTGGGTCATACTTTATTTTTATTTACCATATTAGAAAAAGTACCATCAAACCCCATAGGTGGACTTTGGGAAAATATTATAGAATACAAGGAATTTTTATGGCAATTAAGATTGGATACTGCAGTCCTGCCCAGTTTAAATGACAACATAGCTACTAGCAGTGTTCTAAAATTTAGGGCTGCCAAGCTTTGAGTTTAACCAGAAAGAGTTCTTAACTCTAGAATCTGAAATTTAAATATATTTTGGAATCCATTTAGCATTGTATGTACAACATAAAACACTTAAAAAAATAATGAGAGGTATAGTCATTTGATGTCTTTGGTTTACAATTTGAACTGGGTTTGAATCAACTTGTTACTGTCTTTTTTGCAGTAATTGTTAATTGGTCACATGATTACCATGACATTATTTAAGACTGAATGATTTTTTTATTTCTTCTTATTTAGTGTTGTGAAGAAGTCTGGATATCTTATTCCGGATGAAATCGCTTAACTAATAAAAGTATTTCTGCACATCTTGGGAAGTGATTCTTGCATATTCGTGTTTGTACTGGTTTTGGGTCTTGGTGACATCCATTTGGTCACGTTAATTTCTACAGGAACCTGACATGGCATTTACACAGATGAAATTTGGTCAGGTCATCAATTAAACCCCCGAGTCTTCTGAAGTGAGACAAGAAGAAAATTATTAGAGACTTCAAAAATCAAATGAAAGTATATAAAGAGTCAAGAATGAGGGGAGGGGGCAAGAAATGGCTTTGATGTTGTTTCTGCTGGATTGGCAATTTAGGTTTTCTAACATATTATTTATTTAAGCTGCGCACCATACTTTCAGATTTACCATTTGTTGATGTCATTTTATTAAAATTCTTCTCCCTTTTTCTGATATGTTTATAGGTTCATAGGCAAGTACCAGGCTAGCTACCTTTGCAGGTCATTTTAACCCTAGCCAAGTTCCCCAAAGTGAGAATGGAACCATGTATCTTGTGTCCGTGAGGTAAACACCTTGATCATTAAGTCAACCCCCAAACCAAAAAGTTTATAGGTAAGTACAAGGCTAGCTGTTCTTGTGGAACATTTTAAACATAGCCAGTTTCCCTTAGTGAGGATCAAACACTGTACCTGTGTGTGAGGTAAACACCCTAACCATTATACCAACCCCTAACCTAATAGTATTGTAGGTACTAGGTCAACTGCCCTTGTGGGCCATTTTAAGCCTAGCCAATTTCCCTTCAAAAGTGAGAAGAAATGTAGGCTATTAGTCTGCAGACTATAATAAGCCTAGCCAATAATTAGAAATCAGAATCAAACCCTGCACCTTGTATCTCTGAGGTAAAGACTTTAACTATTACGCCAACCCATTCCCCCTACCATGACGGCAATTCTTTCCCCTTCTCCTGTATCACAAGATACCTACCAGCCACCTAATCTACAAGTAACACAGGCAAATGAGATGTTGGTTTAGCATCTCATCAGAAGGATGGCACCTCAAGACTGAAGCAACTCTTTATGCTGCATTGCAGGATCAGAACTGATACATGAAGCCAGGCTCCTATTGTGCAGACACATCCCACAACCTTCTCATTTGTTTGACATCAAAGTCAAGTGTGCAATCTGATATGCTACCATTAGTACTTATGAAAATTCTAAGGTAACAGTCCCAATCCTGCAATTTGGAGCACAGAAGGTCTTTAACTGAGAAATGAGAAGAGTTCTCATGCTAAAGTCCCTATCCTTTCCTCCAGCTATCCCTTTTAGCCCAACTCAGTCACTTTCATTTAGCCTACTTGAGTTTCAATATCAGTAATCTAAGAAACTTTCACATCTGAATCTTAAAAACTTGTTTACACCTCAAGAATGCAATGCCAAGGCAGCAGCAGATGAAGTTTTCTTTATTTAAAAATGCACTTTTCATAAAATCAAAGCACCTGTGCACATTAAAACATATAACTTTTACAGAAACATGAAGCACATATTGAAAGCTGAAAATCACAGCCATTAATAATATAACGATGTCTTAAAACATATAAAGATATGCATTATGTGGTACAGAGCATGATATCTAGTAATTATGCCAATGGCAGCACATACCTGGTCAGCCAAACATCAATTATCTGTCACAAGCAATAATTTCTAGAAATTGCATCATGGATTTATATATATATATATATATATATATATATATATATATATATATATATCAAGGTTTAATGAACAGACAAAGTCCTGCCGAGTACAAAAATTAAACCATGGCCCATAGTACCAAAGTGTTAGCAAGTAATAATAGTTAATAAAACCATTGCATCCTGACAGAACTCCTATAATCTTATCCTCAAGTCTTCTACAACCAAAGCAATTTCTACTCAAAAAGTAGTTTTGGTCCTCTCCAACTGTACTTGATCATAATCAAACCCCCCCTTGAATCTATCATGTCCTTTGAACAGAACCTTAAATTCCAATGGCACATTAGGAAAACTAGATCTAAAATTCAGAAGTTTCTCTTCTGGTAATGGAAGCATTTACATTCCCTATCCCTAGCTGCTAGAGAATTCATGGGAAAGTCCAGTTAAAATATGGACTTCCAACAGTGCCCATAATTAAAAAACGAACAAAAAAAACTAATTTCTCTTCAGATTATCTCAAATTTACTTTCAAGTTCATTACTCTAGCCCCCCCAAAACAGAACACTACTGCTCCTTCTTGCAAAAACCTAAGTGATTATCAAGCTAACAAAAATATGAGCTCCTAACCAAGACCCTGCTGTACAAATGTTTGAAGACAATTAACTCATTCTTTTACCTTTCAGGCAGGTTTTGAACAAAAGAATGTTCAGAAGCTATGCTCATGTCCTGCTAATGCTCACTCTTTTTAAATTTCTTCCACCAGGTTACAAAGTCTGGGAATGCATTCACATGCCCATTAGAAATGTTGACAACCATTCTAAATTATAGACTCAGCTTACAATCCATTTAAAAAAGGCCACATAGTGTCAAGGATCTATGGACAAGTAGTATAGCCTAGTATAATAGAATTGCATTGTTCTCATATCTTCCTCTTGATCTCACAACATTGGTGTTCACAAGTCTATAGCATTTTCCCCTGTCCATAAATATAAATACCACTTGGAAAAGCAAAAGTCCTCAGTTATTTTCGTCTGTCTCCCCTCACCTCATCCTTTGCTTGTCAGAGAGTGCCTCCAGCTTTGCACACCTTTCTCCTCTATTCTGCTATATGCTGCCCCATATCTTTACCTTAAACTTCACCAATGAATTAGAAAACTTGTTTACTGCATTTATTCTACTCAGTGTATTAATCATTTACTATTATTATTATTTAATTGTTCCATGTGCTTTGCAGATAACAGGTTCTTCATACAAATTGCATTTTGATTATCTCTCTTCTGGATTATAAATAAAAACAGATCCATTATTTTGTACTTCAGGTTAAAATAAGTACGTAAGTAACTAAATACTTAATAGTTAATAACTAAGTAAGAATTGATAAATAAATAGTTGGTGATGGCATAATGCCATTTTTCTTCCTTTTTACGTATAGCAAATTGTTGAACAATCTGAACAGTAATGTGTCCAGTATGTAGTCATAACCACCTGTAGCATCCAAGGACTGAAATGTTTTTCAGTCTGTGTATGTTCATACTGTAAAATTCAAATGAATGTAATTTTACTTACTAGATAAAGTATATATATATACTACCTAGAAGGTTTCAATAAGAAATATGTTAAGAATGATAAATAAAAAGAAAAATATTTTTCAAGCTAAATCACAAATGGCTTCTTACTACTACTAATATTAATAATATCAGGGACAGGATAATTAATTTAAACAAGAAATTTGTGTACATAGATACACAAAAAACATCAGAGATGGCAGCAGATGTCACTTAATTTTGAAGAAACTATGTCTAACCAGTATTTATTTAACTGTCCAATATAATATAAACAATAAATGTAAGGATTTAATTTCAGAAGTTAATTTAGTTAGTTAATTAATTAATTAATTAATTAATTAATTAATTAATTAATTGCTTTTCAAATCTTTCTCTTACTCCACTTCAGGATATCATGAGAGCAAAGCCTGCCCTTGCACTCAGTGAATTTAAGGCAGAGAAACTAACCCTGAATAAGCATAACCAAGAAATCTGATATCCTTGAAACAACCCCGCCATATAATCATATCATTACCCAACATAACATTAATATTTTAAAAGTTATTCAGAACTTGATAAGCTTCATCCATAATTGCTACCCACTCTTGTTCTATGCTCAGATTCACCAGATTCACAAAAGCTTGCCCAATCCCCCACCATGGAATCAAACTGAAAGCTTATTCTAATTTAAAACAAACACTTAATCTCTACTGTCTCCCTGCATGATTTCAAATATGCCCCCAAACCATATATAAATGTGCACATGCAATCGACATTTGAACTGTACAAGGCTGCACTTATACAGAAGCAAAACTATATTTTTTCAAGGATATTAACAGCAGTCCCGCTATGACATTACATTCACCGTTCATCGGGTTCTGTATTCTGCAGTTCTCTACCTCCGTAACATCCTCATCTTTCGTATAATATTCATTACACTTTCAATGATGGAATTCTGTTTGCTTCCAAAAATATTAACATTATAACATTTTACTTAAAACTGAAGTTAAAAAATTAGGTCACACTTTATGTGGCTCATTATGCACCCTGTCTAACCCATCACCTTCATTAACTTTAATCTTGAAATCACTTTTGATAACCCTCTCTGAGTTATTCCTCCTGATCCTCCAATATTCTGACTACCACCATCACAGCTTAATGCTCTCAGACTAACCTTTCCCCAAACCCAAAAAGTGGTCACATCCATAGCTTTCAACCTTCCATCTCCAAAATTAGGAACACTACCTCTCATAATGTGGAACAAGTTGGCATATTATGGAACACCTAATAACAGCTTACTAACAATTTTCATCAGGAAGCTCACATGATGATTAAAATGTGTTACATAATACATACAAAAATGTTATTTTGATGAATTAATGATATCAGTTAAAAAAATTCCTAATACTGAATGTGTGACACACCCTTTCAATGTGGAACTTTGAGGAATATGGGCTTTTTAAGACCCAAAATGAGGACCGTTTCTCATAATGAGGTACACTTGAAAAGTATGGTCACATCATACTTTCTGATCTTTCTCAACCCATTTTAGAAGTACAAGTTGCTATCTGTTTATAAAATGCCTGCTCATTGGTGCCCTTTTATAAAAAAATGCAAACAAATTGTTGCCTTCTCAGCTTCATTATAAATGGGATCTTTAATCCTCACCAGTAAACTAAATTCTCTCTCTCTCTCATTTGCTTAATTTGTATATTTAAAGGCTTGTAACTAAGCATTTTACAGTTTGGAAGTTTCCTACTCTCCTCATCTCTAGTTTGCCTGTTAAACTGTTCTGTGAATCATACTGTTACTATAAATGTACCTTATAATGACTACATCACACATTTAAGCCATTTATCTCTATTAAATGACTGTTACATAATTTCTGAAAACTATCATAAAAATTTACATACACAAAAACTCCTTACAAGTAAGGGTATCTCAACAAGTAAGGGTATCTCATCCAGGAGCAAGGAGGTCATAACATCCCTGTATTCTTCCCTTATAAGGCGCATTATTGAGTACAATGCCCCATTTGGCATGTACCTCACAAATCACATGCAGCAGCTGGACAGACCACAGAGGTTCCTCACCAGGAGAATCCAGGGCCTCAAAAATCTTCCATACACAGATAGGCTAAAAGCCCTATCCCTCTACTCTGTTTCATACAGACTCCTCAGAGGTGACCTCTGTCTGACACACAAGGCGACCTCGGACTCCACACAGGCAGCCTCAACCTGGTCTGTCACATCAATAGGACTTGTTGGCGGGACAGATTTGTGACCCAGAGGCTCCCCCATCTGTGGAATAGACTCCTTCTCCATGTCAAACAGAGTACCTCTTTACCTCTTTATAAGCGCAACTTGGATAACTGGATGGGAAATAGAAAATACATCCCTGGGATTCCACCCATGTCCCTGCTGGACAGGGGCATTGGGTGCTGATTTGTCTATACATGGGCTAAAC